>NC_142125.1:28284578-28509578 GCF_056152115.1 Neolamprologus brichardi
TGAAGGTTGATTGGCTTAAAGAAGGCCGGCAGAAAGATGATTGGACTAGACCAGATCTCACAAAAGTGGAAAAGTGGAAGTGATGTAAAGCTTAAGCTTTAGTCACCAAAAACACCTGGGAAGCAGACAGACATGTGAAGTTAAAGAATTTGGAAGTAGCCCTTTATCATTCCATCCACTTTGTGCAATGTACAACTGGCAGCAAAACAGCCCCACAGCACGATGCTACCATCGCTATGCTCGACAGTTGGTACAGTGTTTTTAGGTTTGAAAGCTTCACCTTTACTACTCTAAACATACCACTTGTCATTGTGGCTGAAAAGCTCAATCTTTGTCTCAGCTGACCATAAAACTTTTCTTGGGAAAGCATATAACTAGTCCAGGTGGGCAGCTGCAAATTTCAGTCAAGCTTGAAGGTGTCAATTTTGGAGCAGATGTAAAGCTCTGGCAGCGTCATTCTACACTGTGTAGAGTGACGCTGTTGCACTAGAAACCAATTTCCTCTTGTGAGGGTAACAGTTTAGGTTTTCTTCCAGATCTTGGCAAAGTAGTGACACGTGTGAATAATGTACATTTACATACAAGTGATGATACTGTTGTCTTGCAGTTGTCGTTCTCCTTAATCTTCACTGAGTTCCAGGACTTGCACATTGTTCTGAGTATTGGTTAATTGTGTTTGTTGGTTCTTGTTTCTTTTGCATCTCGTTTACTGAGTTGTTTTATGTTTTATATATATTGATTTATGGGTTTATTTTGCTTTAGTGGAGGGTTGCTCCACTACGCTTGTGAGGGCTAGGCGCGTGTGGTGGAATTCCCTCTGATGCATGTGAGCATATACACCGGGAAATGGGTATTACACACCATTTAAGTTGCAGTGAGGATTGTAGACAGACTACACAGGATCATTTTACTGAACCTTGTTATTTTAAGTAATGTTTGTAAATAACGTGTCTTAATTAACGGTTCGGTATTCCCAGCCCTGCTACTTAAGAAGTTCTTTTTTTTTTCAGCTCTACACTTTTAGTAGTTTTGTCCAATAAACTTTGTTTGATGAACTTGACCTGCCTCGTCTCTGCTCGATAATAACGAGCCTGTGTGCCTTTTATAACTGTTATAACGTTTGCGCCGGCAAACTCTCCTGGGGTGTTACACCAGGTGGTGCTGTCATCACCATCTAGTTAGTTGCCTTTACCGGTTTTCCTAATTCGCGTCGCCACCATTGTTTTCTACAGTCAATGGTCGCCACACTAGCACGAGATGGCGAACAAACTACAATTCCCATGATGCACTTGCCAGTTACACCCCGAGGAAGTTGTAGAATTCCCCAAAAAAGTGTCCCAGATTAGTTTGTACAACACATAAAGGTAAGCAGCGAACACAAACGCCGATACACTTTGTTGTGCCTCGTAGCACTTTAAGCTAACTTTTCGTAGCGTTTGCTAACGTATAGTGAATATGTATTTGTTACATTGGATCCACGTGGTGTGTTGTGTGTGTGTGATGACATACTTTGCATCCCCTCGGTCAGTCAGCGGGCTGGGAGCAGAGGCAACACATCTGACTGCTGTCCTGGTCTGGGCTCCGGCTAATTCCTGCTTCACACATACACTTAACACGCGCAGGTAAGTGTTAAAATGGCACGCGACATGCTCACTTTACCCAGTTTAACGCGGTAATGTCGCTGAATGTACTCTTAGTGGAAGAGGATGGGATTGAATGCATTGCACAGACGATCCAAGAAAGTTTATTAGAAATGCAGTGAATGTTTGTTTGTTATTCTAGAATAAATGCATGGATTTCTGTGTACATGCTGCCACCTTTTCACTGTTTTCCCAGAGTATGGCAGTGAAATTCATTCATATATATTCTGGCACATGCCAGTGCAGTAATACCAGTTTCAAATGCATCATTTTGCGCAGCATGTTGTGTAACAGTGTAACAGCTTTGTCAGTGAAGGTTCTCAAGAAAAAAAGCTTTCTTAAAACCTTATTGGACTCGTGCATCTTAAAAGTGAGTCACATGAGCGGAGTGATTTCAATCAAACCCGATGATTTGGTTAATTGTTGAGCATGCGCAACCACTGTGCAACACACAGGCCTTTGTGTTGTATCTTATCCCTGAAGTCACTGCACTGATGCAGTGTATCTGCAAAAACTGGCCTTTACTATAGCAAACCATGCAGTTGCACAACCTCCCAGGGTTCAAGGAATGGGTTTCAGGTCAGCGCACATGGGGATGGTTTAAACTCTGACCCCAGTTTGTTTGATTTCAAGGGCCAACAAACAACTTTGTAGTCCCTTTCAGCTGTTTTATACCGTATCCTGCTTTCTAATAGATTGCCAATAGTTTAAAGTAAAGGGGATATGTTGGAATTTTTTTACGTATTGGTCACATTGTCTTAGTAACAGTACTTTGACTTTATCACCTCAGACTGCTCTTGTAAAGGATTGTAAACTCTTCCTTGGGGAAGAGCAAATGTGTAAGCAGCAGCTGTTTAAGGCCTTCGTTTGTTCTGTTGACTGTATTAAAAAGAGGCCAGTACTGTTCATTTTCAGAGACGGCTCTCAGTGCCCCCTGACTGATGTCTGTCCTCATGCATGCGATAGAAGAATTAAAGGTGTTTTTACTGCTACTACAGTGTCTGCGAGCTTTGTTAATTAAATTTCCACGACAGGGATTTAAAAAAAAAAAAAAATACGTTGGATGAATACTATGGGCTCAAAATGTGGTCATAAATATTTTGTACTTGTAAATCAGCTTTGTATGTGTAAAAAGAAGTTGTGTGTGTGTGTGTGTGTGTGTGTGTGTGTGTGTGTGTGTGTGTGTGTGTGTGTGTGTGTGTGTGTGTGCGTAAAAAAGATTTGTGTGTGCGTAAAAAAGATTTGTGTGTGGACTTAGCCAAAACAAACCCTGCAAGTTACAAGTACGAATTTTGACCCTATTTTTCTTCCTTTCATCTGATTGGTCAATGTCATGTCAATCACAAATGTAACAATCCAATCAGAGAACAGATGGGTTTGGCTGTCGGAGGGGCGCTTTTTTTGAACTGCAGGTCCTTGAAGGGTAATACAGTTTGAAGCTGGAGGATCTCTATATAAATATCCGATAGCAGCTAGGTCCCCTAACTTTCAGTAGCTGTTGAAAGGATAAAGTTATATCAGTGGTTAGAAATACCATTATTGCTTTAGGATTAGTTTAACACAAAGTCAGGGCTGACCTGGTACCATTGCTGTGAGTCACAGTGCGCAGCATAAAGGTCCTTTCACATCGGAAGCAGGATGTGCTGCTAATGCTAACTGCTAACTAAAAGCAAAGGATCCAGAATTTGTTGCGCTGGCTGCTGGGCTCTGTGGGTTTTTGCAGCAGCTCTGCCTGTACTAGATGCACCTGCTCCTTGTCTTTTCTATCTCTGACTTTATGTCCTCTGCAAGAGTTTGTTGTTGTTGTTTTTTTTTCTATTTCTTCAAATGTTCAATAAAAGCATCTATGCTAATTAGGGCTGCTCAATTAATCGAATTTTAATCACGACTACGATCTGGGCTTTCAACGATCATTAACAATGACTGAGCCGATTATTAGCCCCTCCCTCGTGCTTTACACTCGCGCTGCTCCGTGTGGCAAATCGAGCGCACCTCTCTGCATTTCAAACACGTGTCACAGCAATTAAGAGCAGCGGTCTCCAACCTTTTTTGCGCCACGGACCGGTTTATGCCCGACAATATTTTCATGGACCGGCCTTTAAGGTGTCGCGGATAAATACAACAAAATAAAACTAGTACCGGTACCAAAAAAAAGAAAATTTATTCATAACACACGTGAAAAGACCCAGGAAAACAGAGTAAACGATAAAAACGTTAACAAAATAACTCTGAAAACCGATAAAAACCCTGAAAACTATACATTTCACACCTGAGCCTCAACTCTCGCAACCCGGTACCAAACGACTCACGAGGCCCGGGGGTTGGGGACCGCTGATTAAGAGGACCCGAGGGAAGCTCGGAAAGCTCAGCAGAAGTTATTTGGAGAGGAGAGTGACTGCAATTGGTTGAAAAGAGAGGTTAAAAAAAAAAAAAAACTTAGTGGTGTGGAAACATTATGGGTTCGCGGAGTCAGACGTGGATCAAGTAGACACAGTGTGTAAACTTTGCTACAGTGTCGTAGCTGCACCACAGAGCAACACTGCAAAGTTCACTAAACCCAGATGTTTACATTTTTCATTTATTTTTTATATTGCAAACATTTGCACTGTTATCAGTATTTGCACACTATTTTATATTATTTTTTGACAATCTTTAAAGTCATTATTCAACACATTGTTATTGTTAAATAAATATCATCAAATAATCAAGATCTCAATTTCAGTGAAAATAATCGTGATTATCATTTTTGCCATAATCGAGCAGCCCTAATGCTAATTCATGACGAAGAAAGCTTTGTAATGAAGACTGTCATTTCCAAAACACTGCCCGCCCCCACCCCGCGGTCCGCAGCGCTGTTGAAAAGGCTGTGGAAGTCCCTGTATTAAACACGTAGACCTGTGACACAAAAATCACCAAACTCGGACGACCACAGACTGTTTTCCTTCGTGTTGATGAAGGAAAACGCTGGGTTGGCATGTAAAAGGGCATTTATTCCCTTCAAGGACCTGCAGTTCAAAAAAAGCGCCCCTCCGACAGCCAAACCCATCTGTTCTCTGATTGGATTGTTACATTTGTGATTGACATGACATTGACCAATCAGATTAAAGGAAGAAAAATAGGGTTAAAATTCGTACTTGTAACTTGCAGTGTTTGTTTTGGCTAAGTCCACACACAAATCTTTTTTACACATACAAATCTTTTTTACAAGTACAAAATATTTATGACCACATTTTGAGCCCATATAAATACAACATACAATACTCCAAAAATGGAGGGACTGCTGAATAACTGCCCAGCCACACTGTGGCTGTTATGGTTTTATTTTTCTATGCAAATTGAGCCTGTGTTTCCACTTGTTGGTGATTTAGCCTTGCCTGGTGACCATTCTGTGTAATTGTTGACTTGTGTTTATGTTCTGCTTGATTGGATCCTTGTTACTGCGGCGATACAAGATAATATGAGAGCAGCGGACTGACTGAAAAGGTCACCGCTTCCTCGCAGCTGTGCAGTTATAGGTCACCGTTTGCATGCAATTAAATTGGAGAGAGTGCTGTCAATTAAAGGTGGATGAGAAGATGAGTTTTGGTGGTGTTGTTCTTCTTTTGCCGCTCAGGTGTCATGGCAGAGCGGGTGCTGGTGGTTGGTGGCGGCGGGCGGGAGCACGCGCTGGCGTGGAAGCTGGCCCAGTCGCCACAGGTTCAGCAGGTCCTGGTAGCGCCGGGTAACGCGGGCACGGCTGGCTGTGGAAAAATCAGCAATTCGGGTAAGTGGGAAGTGTTTTATATATTAATACTTGAGTGACGGGCAGCTTTGTGAAGATCAGGTGTCCCTCTGAGACACAAGCGTTCAGACAATTTTCAAAGGTCTTGCTGTGGCGTAAATCACTGCACCTTTTACCCATTTTCCTAACAAAATGAAAAGAAATGAGGGATGACTCAAGACTTATGCACATCACATTAAACCAGAAGCTGCAAAGCATCAAACCTGTAAATCGGAGGAATTGGCTTGCCTGCTTTATGCAAAGGTAGCTGCACAGATTTCACACTAAAGCTGCGATATGACACGTTTTTTGCACTTTGCCAACATTCTAAGTTTCTTATCTTACAGATGAACTTCTTTGCGTTTCATATCCTTCTTCATTAGCGTTACTCATTAAGAGCTTTAATAAATATAGCACAAACTTTTACAGCACCTCTGTTTAAGGTGACGATGAGGACGCTCGCACAGATATGTATTAATTAATGCACTGATTGAGTTAATTACATAATTAGCCTAATGGGATATGCTCGGTAAGCCATGCTGATTACACCGTCAAGCAGCTGAAGACTGAATGATGTCTAAGTGCTCACACTCTGTGCAGAGGTATCGGTGAGCAACCACACCATCCTGGCTCAGTTCTGCAAGGATCACCATGTGGGGTTGGTTGTGGTCGGACCTGAAGTTCCGTTGGCAGCAGGTAAGTGCCGGCCGTCTGTTTAAACTTGTATGATGGGTATGATTTTTATATTAAACGCACCTGTTGCTTCTCTTTCAGGTATTGTGGATGACCTGACGGCCGCAGGAGTTCAATGTTTCGGTCCTTCAGCCAAAGCAGCTCAGCTGGAGGCCAGTAAGAGCTTTTCCAAGGCCTTCATGGAACGTCACGGCATCCCCACAGCTCGCTACGGGTCCTTCACCGACCCCCAGCGGGCCTGTCACTACATCCGCACGTCAGTACTATAGAAGGATATGTGAGGCATACACTTCATTAAAGTTACAGTTCTGGTTTTGGACTGTTGAAAACTCGTCTTGGTCCAGCTTAATTGAAGAAGTAGTTAGGATTGGAGATGGGGTTTTCTGTTTACGGTAAAAGACTGTTTATGGCTGCGAAGTTTTGTTTTTAGAGCCGTGAAACGCATAAAAAGCGACACCGTGAAAGAAGATGGAAGTTTCCTTCCTCAGATGGTTTCATGAGTTAATGATCTAAGATGTAATGACCGCCTTTCTGATGAGCGAAGCCGCACGGAGCGATCCGGCATAAACAGATTTGTTACTTTTATCGACAAAGGGGAGGGTAAAAGGGGAAAAAAATGTCTTGCGCTCAATGAGAGTCGTTTCTCTGGTCGTGTAAAGCATCTTGGGCAGAACAACAGCTGCCATATTCTGACAGCCTTCATCCATACAGATCGCAAACCCATTCCCCAACAGCAGCGCGCACTGCAAATGTTAAATGGTGCACAAAAAAAACATTTTATGCTCAGTATCAGCATCTGTTCAGTGTATATATGTGCGTCTGTGGCGGCAGCGGGGGGGGGGCAGAGAAAAGATTCCTGTTGCACATTACCCAGGTTTATTTCATCTCTTTGATTCTCCAGGGCCGACTTTCCAGCTCTGGTGGTGAAGGCCAGCGGTCTGGCTGCAGGGAAGGGAGTGATCGTGGCGCGAGATCAGGACGAGGCCTGTCAGGCCGTGATGGACATTATGAAGGTGTGAGGCTATTAAGCAGTACTGCAGCTCTTTATTAATCCCTGGCCTTATGTTACAGCAAGGAGGGGAAAGAGGGGGAAATGGGCAGCAGTATTTGGCTAAAACTTTTAATTGAAAATAGATAAATGAGTGTTGTAAAAGCTTCCTTTTTGAATATTCAGTCACAGCTGCCCACTGAGCAGTCCTCCTAGATCAGTGATGTATGTAATGTTCTCAATGCTAATTTCCCAGCACATTTCTGGGCTACTTAAAGCTGCTGTAATCATTATTTTTATTGAATGTTGAATGTTGGACCAAACTGCTGTGTGTGTATATGAAAAGGGTGGGAATTGGTGCCAACTCTGCTCTTCCTCTTAATTTCACCTTTATGTTGTGGCTGTGCGGTTATGGCGCACTCCTCAGTCTTTTTAATGTCTTCAGATGCAGATTTTACACCATTTGCAGACAATGGACCTTGTTTTATTTATTTTTGAGAAGGACATGGTCTCAAAAGTGAGCCTATTTTTGTTTTCTAGTGATCAGCAGGGGGCGACTGTGCTGTCTGATTGTATAGACACTAGAATCAATAACACATAAGGATTTCACAACACCCGAATTAATACAAGGAGAATTGACCAATTCTCGATACCCAGTGACAGCTTGGATTTAAATACGATGTTAACATTGGTTGCCGATTATCTTACATGATGTTAGCAAAACTGTTTAACGTTAGCCGTTTCAAAACTTTTGGCCTAAGGAACAAAACTGACTTGGCACCAACAATATCTCTGTCTCAAACAGAAAGCTAACGTGTATTTCCTGATGAAGTATAACGTTAAACGTTGCTACTGTGAGCTAAAACTTTGACTTTCTGCCACTTAGGGGGAAAAAAAAGAAAATAATTTGCCATCCGTAATTCAAAATTTCATGTTACTTCATTTAAATTTTAATGTAATAATTCAAAATCACAGTTTGAGTTTACCAACTTGACAAAAATAACATGTTTTTGTCAGTTTTGAGCTATGTTGAAGTTTCAGTTGCCCAAAAACAGGGGGAGGAGAAATGTGGCAGAAACAAGCTTCCATGTTTTCAGGTGTTCTTTTTTTGGAAGTATTGGGAGGTAATTTTTAAACAGGAATGCAAAACAGAGTATGTTACTATATTATTGAGAGTTATTTACTATTAGCATGAGGAATGTTGGAGGAAGTTTTCAAACTATTCCTGCAATAAAACACAGAAGATACCTCAATAAACATAAAACTGTTAGTTTGTGAAATCCCATTTTAAAGTCTGGAGTTTGGCATTGGGGTGGTGACCATGTTTGGACGAGAGGGTAAAGTGCTATTCTAGGTAGTATTGAGCATCAGTAGAGTGTAGCAGTGCAGACACAGATGACTGCTCGTTAATGTTAACATAATTTAGAATATTTACTCATCAAAAAAAAACTGCAATTCCAGCTGGAAACTCTGGAATTCCAACCTACTCAGGAAAGCACCATTAAAGTCGGCTTCACTGAGTATTCAAACACGTTTCTTCCAGGTCAAAGTCATCTGCTTTGATCTGCTGCATCGTGTTTCCTGTTGTGAGCATCCAGAAGTGCTGCAGTGAAGTGAATTATAACGTGCTACTTTTTTCTTTTTCTTTCTTCAAAGTGATGGCAGAAACATGCTACACAGCTGTCGTAATCTGTTGCCATTATTTTGTGTGCTAAACAAATCCTGCAGTGAATTATATTTCTGTAGGCAGCTCCTCATTTTTCTAGACTTTGGTGTGCCTTGTTTGTGCAAAGCTGCTTCTCCGTCCTGTATCCTCCCAAAAGAAATTGAACTGCAGAAGCCTTTAAACGCCTTTCTTCTTCTCTCTCAGACTGTTTCCCTTTAAAGCTGCACAGCAGCCTCAGGTGCCGAGTCGCCTGGTTAGTCAGTAGAATAATCGCTGGTGGAGTCTCAGAAGTTTGTTGGGGTTTTTTGTTTTGTTTTTTTACCCGATATATTGAGCTGTTGAAGAATTTTGGGGGAGGTAATTGGATCTTCCAGTGTCAACAGTTTGCTGTGTTTACTGTGCGCTCAAGGGCGGAGCCTTTGGATCTGCAGGGGAGACGGTGGTGGTGGAAGAGCTTCTGGAGGGAGAGGAAGTATCTGTGAGTGCAATAGTTTAAGTTAAAGTCTGAGAAAACTTAAACAAACTTAAGAATTTTTTTTATGTGTGTGTGTGTGTGTATTTTTTTTTTCTCCCATCAAAATGGGCAAACTGCTTATCCCGCATGCTCTGGTTTTGTAGTGCCTGTGTTTCAGCGACGGCCACTCGGTGTCACAGATGCCCCCTGCACAGGATCACAAGCGGCTGCAGGACGGTGACCTGGGCCCAAACACAGGCGGCATGGGAGCCTACTGCCCCACCCCTCAGGTAACGTTAACTCTAGTCGTGCTGCACCACCCTGTTTGTGCTCTACTTTAGTTTTTGCTGGCTCTTTAATGGTTAAGCTGCTTTCTGTCACTGTGGCACAGGTGAGTCAGAAGCTGCTGCAGCAAATCACAGAGACTGTTCTGCAGAAGACTGTGGATGGGATGCGTGAGGAGGGAACACCCTATGTGGGTGAGTACCATCTGTATTCACTGTTTGCTGCAGCAGCCTTCATTTATTTTCACTTATCGTTTATGCCCTTGTCTTTCAGGCGTGCTGTACGCAGGCCTGATGCTGACAGAGCGGGGCCCGAAGGTGCTAGAGTTTAACTGCCGCTTCGGAGACCCCGAGTGTCAGGTGTGTGTTTCACAGCCAGACGTCCACCTTTGCATCTCCTCTCTTTAAAACTAAGCGTTGCTCTCCGCTCTTGCCATTTTCCTCCAGGTGCTACTGCCGCTGTTGCAGAGCGACCTATATGAAGTGATCATGAACACCATGAATGGCAAACTGGCCTCCAACGCCCCCGTGTGGCACCAGGACAGCTCTGCAGTCACTGTGGTCATGGCCAGTGGCGGTTACCCCGGCTCCTACAAGAAAGGAGTCGAAATCACAGGTACAGGAAATCCGCGATTTCAGCAGGAGTCTTGTTTAAACTCGTCTTTGAGTGAAGATGGTGGAGTGTGGCTTCACTTTTTCTGTGAGCCTCTCAGTCTGTACATGTGCAAAACTCTAGTTCCTTTTTCCTTCATGTTAATGTTTCAGTCTGTGGTTCTGTGGATGTAATAATTCTGCAATCCAAAACAAAAACATGCACATTTTATTGCAAAAAATGATCAAGTTATATATGTAATGCATTAATTTCTGCAAGTGCTTTACTGAAAACACTACATCTAGATTTTTGGGATATATACTGTGTGTGCGCACGTTATAGTGCTTGGAACTATTAGTGTAACACCTCGGCTCCTCCTCAGGGTTGTCCCCAATTCAGGACATGGGGCTGCAGATTTTCCATGCTGGTACAGCCTTGAAAGACGGAGGCGTGGTCTCCAGCGGCGGGCGGGTCTTGTCTGTCACTGCAGTGAGGTCGTCTCTGGAGCTGGCCCTGCAGGCGGCCAATCAGGGCGTGGCGGCAGTTAGCTTCCCGGACGCGGTGTACAGGCGCGACATCGGTCACCGAGCCATCGCTCACCTGAAACAGCACAGGTGTGTGTAGCTAAAGATCCTGTTGTGCTTTTGTTCATTCCTTTGCTGGATATCATGTATTTGAATAATAAACTGCGTCCTTGTTCTTCTTTCCGCGGGTATTAATTTTCATCTTCAGCTAATTAAGTTGTCATGTAGCTGATCTAATTCACAGTGAGGAATTCCCGACTGATTTTCAGCCTCTTTCATTAGCTTCACTGTGATAGCAGCTGCAGACCAACACGATATTACCGACTGTCACAGTTCAGTGAGTGCTGATCAGTTGTCTCTGACAGAGGTCTGACCTATAAGGACAGCGGTGTGGACATTGCTGCCGGAAACAGGCTGGTGGACATGATCAAACCCCTGGCCAAGGCAACTTCCCGTTCTGGTAATTTTGTTCTTATCTGCAGAAATTGAACACAAAAGGAAGAAAGGGTTTGTATTGTGTTTACACACAGCTTATGCGCTTGTATCTGTGATCGAATGTCAAACACACAACATTGGGGGGGAAATTGTTTAAATGCCACTCTGTAAACCTCATTTTATTTTCTTCCTCTTCTGCTGATGGAAACCTTTTTTCTAATTAGAAAACACGTTTTCCTGCCTTTTCAGTAATTGTAGTCATTAAATGCTGTGATTTTTATTACATCTGTTCTTTTCAGATAAAGCAGCCGTAGTCTAAACAACAAACTAGAACGAATGAGTCACTTGTTTTTCTGTCTTTGCCAGGATGTAATGCAGAGCTCGGGGGCTTCGCTGGGCTCTTTGACCTGAAGGCGGCTGGATTTGTGGACCCGATCCTTGTATCTGGAACAGATGGAGTTGGGACTAAGCTCAAGGTGGGATTTCAGTCCTTTAAGGAGAATAGAGCCTGTAAACCTAGCAGTGTTTGGATTTTCTTTTAATTTTTTTTTCTTTTTTAAATCATCAGATCGCCCAGGCGTGCAGGCAGCACGGCATTCTGGGTCAGGACCTGGTGGCCATGTGTGTAAACGATGTGCTGGCACAGGGTGCTGAGCCACTCTTCTTCCTCGACTACTTCTCCTGTGGTAGCCTGGATGTGGACGTGGCCGCCTCGGTGGTCGGGGGCATCGCAAAGGCCTGCGAAACAGCCGGCTGCGCGCTGCTGGGTGAGAAACAAGACATACCGTTTGAGGCTTATGAGGTAAGGTAGATCCGGTCTTGACGTTATGTTGAGTTCATGCCATCTGCTTCTGCTTGCAGGTGGTGAGACGGCTGAAATGCCGAGCGTCTATCCTCCGGGAGAGTACGACCTGGCCGGGTTCTGCGTCGGCGCAGTGGAACGAGGAGCCCTGCTGCCCAGAATGGGGGATATCTCTGAGGGGGACATGCTGATTGGAGTGGTCTCCTCTGGGGTTCATAGCAATGGCTTCAGTCTTGTCCGTAAAGTCCTGGAGAAGGCAAAGCTCAGCTACAGCTCCCCTGCTCCCTTTGGCAAGTCAGGACAGACTGTTGGTGAGTCAAAGAAATGAAGTGTGCCTTTGCTCCAGGTTACCCTTAACCTCTTAAGCCCCAACGCCCCCTGATGCGGGGGCAAAAGGCAGGAGATCAGTTAGGCTTAACAGTTGAACTCAATTGTTTGTAATTCTGATTCCAGGGGAGGTTCTGCTGACTCCAACGAAGATCTACAGCCGCCTGCTCCTGCCGATCCTGCGCAGCGGTGCTGTCAAAGCCTACGCTCACATCACAGGTGGGGGACTCCTGGAGAACATCCCACGGGTGCTGCCACAGGAGCTGGCTGTGGATTTAGGTGAGATGAAAGCACAAACGCAAACTATATCAGAGAGACAACGACCTGAACAATGTGGAGAGGAAGAATAAGAATGTATAAAAGCACTTAACAGAAGTGTTTTTATATTCAGCACAGTTGCAGCACCTCCTGATTGATTATTTACACGGTTTATGCACGGTACAGATGCCTCTCAGTGGAGCATCCCCCCAGTGTTCTCCTGGCTCCACAAGGAAGGAGGTCTGAGTGAGGAGGAGATGGCCCGCACCTTCAACTGCGGCCTGGGAGCGGTGCTGGTGGTCGCCCCCGTGGACGCTCAGAGGGTCCTGAGCCAGCTTCAAGCCCACGAGGAGGCCTGGATTGTTGGTTCGCTGGCCCACAAGGAACCTGGTGAGACTGTGAAATGCTGATGCTTACAAACAGGCTGGCGGGACAGAAACAAAGAGACTAAAAATGAACTTTGTGTTCACGCAGGGGCCGAACCTGTGGTGGTCCGCAACCTGAAAAACAGCCTGCTCAATGCGGGACAGGCCTCCAGCAAAGAGGTGGCAGTCGAAGCGAATGGGGGTTGTCACGACAACAGCATGGTACCACGCAAGAGGACAAAAGTAGGAGTTCTCATCTCTGGCACAGGTGTGTTTCTAATAATGGTGAAATGAGTTCATGCAAGTACCTTTTGAACAGTGGTTTAGGAAATCTGTGTGTGTGTCACATAAAAGCAACAGAAGAGTTTTTAAGTCTAACATTGCCACTATCAGTCACAATGTTTCAGTGACAAAATATCATCTAGACAAGGTATTTGCAATTTGTGAAAGTCATTTTATTTTCCAAAATATTGAAGTACAGTGTCAGGTGAGGACGTCTTCCTTCTGACTAATTGTTTTAAATGTATGCGGCTGGAGAGACGTCACACATGTAGTGTGCAAAAAAGCGAAGGAGAAGAGAAGTTGTAGCCTTGTATGTCTGCACCTTCAGAGTCAAGATATGAAGAATCATATTTTTTAAACTGGTGTCTAAAAATAAATGACTATTCTGTTCTCCTAGGCACAAACCTACAGGCCCTCATAAAGCAGGCCAAGCGTCCGTGCAGCTCAGCTGAGATTGTGGTGGTGATTTCCAACAAACCGGGAGTTCAAGGCCTGAAAAGAGCATCACTGGCTGGCATCCAGACCCGGGTAACAACCAGCTTTTCACATAACTTGGGGGAAAAAAAATGATAACACCCACTTCTTTGAGTGGGGTTTTGGAGATTTAAAAAGTCTGGATGAGCTCACTGATGTGAGTTTGGAATTAAATGAATAAATAAATACACCTTAAGCAGTGGTCTGATCCATGTGTGCACACTTTCTGGGGAAAAACCTGTCTGTCTGGCTCTGAATAGGTGGTAGACCACAAACTATACGGCAGCCGCGCAGAGTTCGATGGCACCATTGATCGCGTGCTGGAAGAATTTGGGGTGGAGTTGGTGTGTCTGGCTGGGTTCATGAGGATCCTCACTGGAACCTTTGTCAAGAAATGGAATGGTAGGCGCCCTAAAGCGCATCTTTTCTTCTGTGAAATATCAGAGAGATTTAAGTCTTCTTACAGTTTCAGTGCGTTTGTTGTCACAGGTAAGCTGCTGAACATCCATCCGTCTCTGCTACCCTCGTTCAAGGGTGTGAATGCTCAGAAACAGGCTCTGCAGGCTGGTGTGAGGGTCACTGGCTGCACGGTCCACTTTGTAGCAGTAAGTAGGAGCTTGTGTTTAGTTCAGATGTGAAAACCAGGAAGCAGAGTCGTGGGAGGCAGGAAAGTTTATTTAACATTTTGCTGTGGCTTCTGTACTCAATCAGGAGGAGGTGGACGCAGGAGCCATCATCGTGCAGGAGGCGGTGCCCGTGCTGGGTAGCGACACAGAGGAGAGTCTCTCCGACAGAATCAGAGAAGCCGAGCACCGAGCCTTCCCTGCAGCTCTGGAGCTGGTGGCGAGCGGCGCTGTGAGCCTTGGAGAGGATGGACGCATCAGCTGGAAATCTCACTCAAGTTAAAAAATAAAATAGAATAATAATGTGCCGTTTACAGCAATTCCAGTTTACTTCCGTTACACAAAACTGGTTTTAGAGAAATGGAGACACTAATACAGAGTGATGAGTAGAAAAAATGTTTACTTTTTAAAAAGTCTTCAGCTGACTTTTGTACACATCATCATGTGCTGTAGGGTCACTTAAAGCTTTTGGGGAAAAAAACATAAGAAATGACTGCATTAACTACATTCCACTTATACCTTGTAGATTTGCACTCGACTCAGATTTAGCATGATGAGCCTTCTTGTTACAGTATCTGAATGCTTGATTATGAGGTTTTGAATGTTGTCATTGGTGACTTGATAATAAAAACTGTGGTTGAATGCAAACAGTCAATTATAAGGATTTCAATCGTGTATTTTTGATAGTGGCTGTTTTTTGTCCAGAGTCCTAAATGTCCTTCCATGTAGCCAGCTTGGATTACAAATATCCTTTGATCCAATTCCTTGCAGTTTTCCCATGCTGTTCGTCCTGCCGAGATTCAACAGCTGTCCAGTTGTCCATGATTTGCTCTTGTTGAATTCTACCTCAGGGGCTAAAAGAAATGCACCCTGGATAAACATGTCCAAGGAGGTCATGTTTGTTGGTTCCTGTGGAAACGCAGGACGGACAGCCTCTCGTTTCTCGCTCTTGTAGACAAATACGACTCTCCCTTCAAGCCACTTTGGCCCAGTAGGTGGATGATCTCCTCTGGTTAAGAAAGGGGGGGGGGAAACGACTATTCAAGCTTCAATTCCTTACAATGAATAATTGTTGTAATCCAGTCAACCAACCTGGATCATTCTCAGCAATTGTGATGAGGTAAAACAGCCCTTTATCGGACAGCAGCTGCACCACAGCTGGCAGAAATCTGTCGGTCACCTCTCGCCCTCTCTCCCCTCCAGCCCAGGCGGCTTCGATGCCTGTGCTGCCCACCTGAAAAATAAAACCCACTGAGTAACTGTGGGGGTTAATGCACCATGCCTGAACTTCATTAACCTTGCTGAGCACCTCTTCTGAAGGCGTAACCACGTAGGGAGGGTTAAAGAGGAGTATGTCCACTTTCCCACACAGCTGGGGGAGAAGAGAGTCAGCCTGCAGGAAGAACAACATTCAGATATGCAGGTTGTGAAAACCCCAAACCATAAGAGCAGCTGAAGATTACCAGGTCTGTGATCACCGGCTGCAGGGACACCCTGTTACAGGAAGCAGTCTCTGCTGTGCATTGTGCTGCTGCAGGATTCACATCAGTGCAACTGAAACATAAATGCATGCGTACATGAAACTGGATGCTATGTTCTACATCAGTAAGTCCCATTGCCTGGACATTGCTGCTAGGTACCAGAATGGCTCACATATATAAAGCCGAAGGTCCCACCACCGACGCCAGGAATGCAGACACCACTCCTGAGCCACTGCCCACCTCCAAACATACACACGGGCTGAAAACGGTGAAGAGGCAGTTAAGACTCTGATAAAAATGTGTGTGTATACTGGAAATAATACTCGATCCATGGCTAACCTCATCCGCTGTAGCCGGTCTGCATCTTTCTCCAGAGCATCAATCAGGAGGAAGGAGTCCTCCGCCGGCTCGTAGACCTCTTGGAAGTCTCCTCGTCCAGCGTGGGAATAAAGCGGCGTGGGGTAGCTCGTACTCATGTTCACTCTACAGCTCACTAAATATCCACTCCTCCATCTGCTGGCACACACTAAGGAATCAAGCTCGGCAGAGCCACTGTTTAATGTTTGATGACAATATGCCTAAACTTCTATTTAACTAAAAAATATAGCTAGCTCAGCCCCGGAGACGTTCTCGCTGTACTTCCTTATAGGGCTTTGGAGTTGACGTCACGCCGCAGTGCATTGTGGGATCGCGGCGCCATGTCAGAAGGCAATAGATCAAAACAAACACAGTGTTGGAAGCGGGACTGCCAGAACCATGCTTAAAATCAGTGCAAAAAATCGCGACCGATTGCGCCCAGAAGCCAAGAGACGGTACTTGGAAAGTAATAGCGTGCATCGGTAATGTGGACCCACATGAAATAAGGCAGTGGAGTGGAAACCCAGACAGCCTACCGCCGTTGTCCTATCCCGATATCTTCGCGTACCTTGCCTGTGGAGTCAGCGCATAGGGGAAATCATTTTCCAACCCCTGGAGGCGCACGTCTGATTCACAAACGGTTGGGTACAAGATTTGGCCGTTTTTAAGCCTCCACGTTGTGAGTACGTTGACCATATGACCAAGATACAACCAGAGGTTGCACATAACATTGACTTCTCCTCAACACCTGCCCCAAAATTTGCTCTAGATGAACGGTTCACGATTGATGCCAGCTGTGCGTTGCCATGTAAATAGTTTGCATTTCATGTGTATGTACTTGCTAAGTACATGTGAACAGATCTTGAATAAAAAAAATAAACATACTTTTCATTTCTGTTTTATTGAAACCACTTTACAGAAAGTACAATTATTTACAATGAACTGTACATGCAACACAGCAGTTTTATGAATATTAAACAAGAGCAAATTTCATTTGGCCCTGCTTTGACAACCACACTGGGGCACATATTCACCAAAACACAGCATACCTTAACAATCTTATCAAGCAGTGTTGCGTCTTCACCCTCACATGATGTGAGTAATCGGATTGGCATTGTAGTCAGTAGCGGTTTTAGACACGGGCGGTTGCCCGGGGCGGCATCACGAGCATCGGCAAAAAAAAAAATGCTCGTACTCATGCTGCCCCGACGTCAGCCAGCGCATATTGGGAATGGTATAGGCACCGATCGGTTTTCTATCGCCCATTTGCTGGGAGTAAGGACGCCCTTCGTTTGCGAGGTGCGCCTGCTGCTTGCGGCGCAGACAGGAGAGGGCGGGGCGGCGGGGGATTCTCTGGTGGCTGGAGCAGCATCTAATAACCAACTCGCAAAGTAAAACAAAATAAAAACAAACCAACAAACACGAAAACACCAGACATTATAATACAGACTTATAATTCGCACCGATGTTTTTTCGAAATTCTATACACGAAAAGTGAGCGCGAGAGCCCTCGGTGCGCCTGCTCGCTGCTGAAGTCAAAGTAAACTTTATTGTCATCTCCGCTACATACAGTCCAGTATATAGAGAGACGAGACGACGAGGCTCCAGTTACAGCAGCGCAAGTAAACAAACTATATATATATATATATATATATATATATATATATATATATATATATATATATATATATATATATATATATATATATATAAGAAGAGTAAGAAAATAAATATACACTTTAGGACTCGGGGTAAAGGGATCAATAACAATTTAAAATTTAAAGTCTGATGATTTAAAGTCTCACACACAAGCCGTCGAAAGGGGAGGGGGGGCCGGCTGCTTCCAAATAGAGCACATTTCATTCATAATGTTGTAACTCCAAGCCCATTATGTATTCATGATTTGAACCCTGGGTTGTGTGAAATCCCAGAAATGCACCCTAGACAAAGTGAATCTGTGAACTAAGGTGTAGGTCTGTTAGATCATGTTGTGCTGATCCTTGGGTTGGGGGATGGGTGTTCATACTGGAGTGCAAAATTAAAACCAATGGAAGATGGACAAGAAAAGTTCAAAGTCATCAGGTCCTCAGTTTAGAAAAAAGAGAAAAGAAGAGGAGGAGAAATGAGCAAAAGATACAGATGTGTGATTGGATAATGGCAGGTCATCCTGAAACAATCAGAATCAGAATACTTTATTAATCTCTAAGGAAATTATGAGTTACAGTTGCTCCAAGACGAAATGGTAAAAATAGCAACAGTAACAGACTAAACTCCAAACAATACATTATGTTACAGATTTTAATATTAATTAGTCATTGTCAATTGTTGATTCATCCTGTTCTCATTGTATGACGAATTATGATGGCTGTTTGGTAGCCGTTTGCATACTATGCATACTCTCTCTCTTCTTATGTGTGTGTGTACAACAGTTTTATATTAATGTACAATCCATAATATGTTTTGTGGGGGGCGCCAGAGGGAGTGTTCGCCCAGGGCGCCAAACTGGCTAGGGCCGCCACTGATTGCAGTGTGTAGCATTTTGAACTTGTTACGCAAACTACCTATTACTCGCTCAACATGAATTCTCAGGTGGGCAATTGCTCTCGGTTGGGGATGGCAGAGAACTTGATATCCACTCGTCTGACCGCTGCAATCCAAGCCTGGCGTCTTCGTTTAGTATTATCGGATACATGAGATCCCTCCCGTTGCCTCCAGGGCCCTGTTTCAGAAAGCCGGTTTAGTGCAAACTCTGAGTAAGTATACCCTGAGTTAACGAAAACTCTGGGTTTTCGGTTTCACAAAGCGAGTTTAGATTAATTCTGAGTGAGTTACTATGACGACACACTCCGTGAAGCTAACCTGCCCCCTAGCAGGTTTACTTCAACTAACCCTGATTTTCTGCGCCTCTTTGTCGGAAACCTGACTGTAGGAAGTGTCAGACATGGCGTGCCCCTTCCTTGAAGAGCCAGTAGATGTTGAAGCCCAAATTCTCCGCAGAGCTCTCCGCCGGGAGAGAGTGATTAGAGCGCATTTGGACATTTTATCATTTCCTGATGATTTTCTGTGTGAACGTTACCGTTTTTCAGCACAATCTATAATTTATTTGAATAACATCCTCGGGCCTAATATTGCTCATGTGACACATGGCGGACATTCTCTCAGTTCTGTACATATTATTTGTATTGCACTTCGTTTTTTTGCAAACGGAAGCTTTCTGTATAATATTGGTGACGCTGAGCACGTTTCCAAGGCTACCGTCTGTCGGGCAGTCAGGAATGTTACAGTTGCACTGAAACGTCTCCTGTACTCGTTTGTGGTGTTCCCCGGTCATAGACCCACAAGATTTATCAAAGAGGGATTCCACAAAATTGCAGGTATCAGGATGAACAAAACTTAATTCATGATGTGGTGATACTTGAACTACTACTTAAATTTTACATTTATTTTCAGGGTTCCCAGGCGTGATTGGCTGTATAGATGGCACTCACATTCCAATCATTGCTCCTTCAGTAAATGAAGGAGACTATGTGAACAGGAAGTCTTTCCACAGCATTAATGTACAGGTACATAGTTCCCTGTAGCATTTCAAACTAACAAATTATTTCATTATAGTAATGGATGCTAATTTGTGTTCTCTGCACTGTGAAGATCATATGTGATGCTGCCAACATTATCACAAATGTGGAAGCCAAGTGGCCAGACTCTGTTCATGACTCATGAATTTTTCGTGAATGTACACTGAGCACAAAATTTGGAAATGGTGAGTTGAAAATACTTTAAAATATATAAAGACTAATTGCCACAGGGACATTTGAACTGAAGTGTATCCTTCTGTCTTAGGAGAGTTCACTGGCTACTTGCTTGGTGATAGGGGGTATCCATGTTTACCCTATTTGCTTACCCCTTACCCTGACCCTGAACCGGGCCCACAGCAGCGATATAATCTGGCTCATTGCAGGACAAGAGCCAGAGTTGAAATGACTATCGGAATGCTTAAGGCCCAGTTCCAGTGCCTTCAAAGACTCAGGGTCACCCCAGAAAGGGCATGTGACATTATTGTGGCATGTGTGATTCTTCACAACATTGCCACAATTAGAGGAGAACACTGTCCTTCTGAACCAAACATCTGCAGTGATCCAAACCATGAACATCCTGACCCTCCCACGGACATACAAGATGGAAGAGCAGTCAGAGACACCATATGTCACAATCATTTCCTTTGACCCATCACCTCAACATGTTGAAAGAAGAATAAACAGATTTTTTGTTCAACTGGCTTTATTGGTTGCCTGTATTTCCTGTACACAAACTATTAATAAGTATATTATTATGTTGTTCAAACACTGAAATAATTCGTCCATCTCTGACCACTTCACCCACCCTTAACTGATGTTCCAGCAGTAAAATCTCAATCTTGGTCTTTTGGATCTGCTGCTTGAAGTGTTCCATTTCCAAGTCGCATTTTTTTTATTTTCTTGATCAAATAGGTCTTGTACAGCTGCTTTACAGGGAGCTATTGAAACACAGAAAATAGCATTGACATTCATAGTACATGCCTACTTAGGTTAGTTGTAAATCAGTGCTGAACATCTTACTGAGGAAAGGTTTGTTGGAGAAGTGGCTGGACCCTCTTCATTTCCATCATCACTCTGTTAGAGATATAGAAAGTCCATGGTTTTATTATAGTACCACATTTTATTCAATTGTTATATTTTCCATTGTAAGATGTAAACCTCATGAAGTGTCTCTGTTGCTTCCTCCTCTGTAACAGCTGTCAATGTTTCTTCATTATTTTCCTGTAGTAAAGAAATTAATAACATTGCTGTTCTACTGTAAACTCATATAATCTGTGGAGTATTAAGAGTACTCACAACTGCACGTTGGTCTGGCTCAACAGGAGGCTGCACCAGATGCAGTACACCATCACCATCAACTGATAGAATATGAGGTTTATACAGGTCACTTATAACTTACAGGGGACCAAATGGCAATTAAAAAACATATACCAATCACCTTACACTTCATTATCATTATGCTCTCAAAGACAACCAAGACTGAGGGAAGGCAAAATCAGTAGGAAAATAACTTCACTACAAAATAATTCGTTATGGTAAAGAGTTTATCAAATGAATGAGTAGCACTGCAAAGGTGACTGTGAAGAAAGGATGTATGCACATCATGTATTATTTTGAATTTACCTCTTATGTAGGCACTTGTGTCTTGCGGGGTTATTGACTCAGAGGATGTCCCCGCAGAGATGCCTTCAGCCACAGGGCGCCCACTGTTTTGGCTGAGGGCCAACTGCTCAGCCTCTGTGAGTGGTGGTGGTGGAGGACCCCCACCTGTTTTTCGGGCCTCCGCTTTTTTTCTGTTGGCTATAACGAGTCACATTTGAGCATACAGAGTAAGCAAATATGTACTTGTAATGTGCTCAGATAATTTCAATAAGTGCTTACAGAAAGAAAATTAATGTAGCCTCTAACTGCAATTGATTAACGTAGGACAAACAGACCAAGCACTATGGCTCATAATACAATTACACCTTACCTGTTTGGACTATATTTTTATATTTCATTTTTACTTGCTGCCAGGAACGTTTGGGGCCTGTTGGGTTGCACCTGCGCTCACATCACATCACAAAATGAAATGTATAAAATAAAAAATAAAATAAAATATAATAAAATAACGTGTTAAATGGGTGGAAATCCCTAGATCAATGTTTAAATTAACACTCATGCATTGACTCTGTCGGCTATGTTTTGCCATGCATGCTCCCTTTCTTTTGCAGCTGAGGCTGTTACTTTTTTTCCGCAAAATTTGCATGTTATCGGCATATGCTGCCATTAGAATTTCGGCCTCAAGCGCTGTAAAATACATTGACCGCGCCTTCTTTCCCTCCGTCTCCATGGTGACTCGCTTAATCTGCACAGCAAATCCAGCATGTCCAAATTAACACTGTCAGATTTGATTTCAACACTTTTAAAGTGTCTATATGGGTCCACACCAGAGAGTGTTAATTTAACTCTTTTTGGAGAGTTGGTATGTTAACTCTGATTTAGTGTTAAACACCAAATCTCTCTGGAGTTGATAATTTAACACTTGGTGTTAAGAGTTTATATATTAACTCTCAAAGAGTATTTTAGTTTAACTACGTAAGAGTTATCTTCTAATTAATTCTAAAAAGCGGGAATTTTACTCTTCTGAACTTCTAGAAATTTCTTTTGGAAATAAACATTTACTAAAAAGACGCAATGGTTTTTGAAAAACATTTATTCTGAACTGTGCACCACAATTTCAAAACATTTTCTGAAAGATGTAACAGTGTACATGTTCTCACTTTCATTAGAATTTCGTTTATCAAAAGGTCTGACATAGGTGAGCTGGTAAATGCAAATAACAGTATTCTCATCACTTATTTCAATAAATACAAAATACAATATGCATGTCCTTCATTCATCACTTTGTGGAACTTCAACGCACTTCTGCTCTCCCCCATATTCCATCTTCACAAGCATATCCTATGTGGAGATTGAATAAAAATTAGTTGACACTAATTAATGGCACAAATCAATTGCAGCACAGTAAAAAAAAAAAAAGGAATCCTTTTTGAGCCATTACTTGTGTAAAGTATTTTCCCAAAAGACAAGGACACAGACAACAGGTAATACTGAACTAAATGTAAAACCTCAACCTTTTTCATTTTTACCTAAACCGTGTGCACAAAACTCTGGAGGGATCTAAGTGCTAACGTAGAACCCAGTCGGGACTCGGGACTTCTGCTACTGCTGTTTGCTCGTTTTTTATGGGAGATCGTTTTCAGGCTTCAAGTAGCACCATTATATCATCATTTCACATTCTAGACATTGTTTTAAGTGTATTTGACCAAGAAATTTGACTGAAAATTCACATGCAAGCTTTTTTTCAAGGCTGTGGTATTTGCCCGCAAACAATACCTTTCAGCTAGCTAAAACAGAATATTATGCTATCAGCGAGCAACATGGCTAATGCCTTTCACACAGCTTTGTCTCAACTCCAAAGAGCCACAGAAGTAAAAGCTAATAACAATAATTGAAACAATCTTTGAAAACATGACTTACCAAGCATGGCAAACAACTCAAATATGTAGAGCAAAATGTTCTGAAACGGCTTCACTTCAGCTTTGATTGGAGCCGTGCTGGGGGCGGAGTCTGTGAATTTACTCTATTGGTGTCATAGCCCCTGCAGGAGTTCAGAGTTAAGAGGTCAAGAGTTAATGTTTCCATTGTAACACCTCCAGATTTGAAATAGAAACACTCATTTTTAACACTCGATTTTAACTACTATCATTTTACACCTCAGAGTTACATTAAAAGAATGTGACTCTACCTAGAGTAAAATTAACTCTAAGACTACTAACACCAAAACATTTAACACTTTTGAATTTGCTGTGTGTGCTCCACTAATCAGGGCTTTATGTATCCTCGTGCGCGCGCTTAACTTGGGGTTAAAGCAACTCCGCGTTGATTGAACTAATTGTTATCAGCCTTTCTGAAACCGAATATTCCGAGTTGGACAGTTCGGGGTTACTCAACCCTGAGTATCATTTTTAACTCCGAGTTTTCTAAACTCGCTTTCTGAAACAGACCCCAGGAGGGGAAACGATGAAAAGATCCCATTTTCCAGCTTCTTGCCTTCCCTATCGTGTGATCTACTGTTGCAACCGACAACACAGTACGTACGAACCATAGCTGACGCTTCCATGTGCTTTGTCTGGCCTACTGTCATCGTGGAAGGGGGCACGCCGCCATGACATCACGCGCCAAAGTCCTATATACAACAACGTCACGGTGACGTCACTCCTAACCTTTTTTTTTACTTATTTGAAACATTTTTAGTCCCAAAACAGGGACTAAAAATTTGCATTTTGGAATTATTTACAGGCATGTTACATTTTTTTAATCTACTAAAATCCATCTATTTATTGACAAGCCAGTGTAATATTTTGCCAGCAATACATCATTGTTTTCTTTTAGTCTGAAAAAGTTAAACAAATAAATAAGTACATAAAATGAATTAATAAAATGAAAATTTCATTTTGTTAAAATGGCCACCCTTCCCTTTGTACAAAAAACAAATTTTGTTTTTATAGTTTTGTTTTTTTCTTATTAGCATTTTTTTGTATTTATTATTTATTTTGAGTTTTTGGTTTCAATTCAGTTTAGTTCCAGTTAGTTTCCAGAGCTGATTTTCTTATTTCAGTTTATTCTTTTATTATGTTTAGTTCAGTTTTTATTAGTTTCAGTGTTAGTTTTAGTCTTTATAATTATGTTACGGAGGGCATATGTCAGAGACAAGGAAGCAGGAAAATTAGTACAGGTATTAAAATAAAATTTTGAAAGCAGCTGACTCAATCAGCTCAGTAAATGGCCTGTATTTGTATAGCATTTTACACTACATTCAGTCATCCACCCACTGGCGATGGCAAGCCACATTGTAGCCACAGCTGCCCACCACCACTAGACAACAGGTGAAGTGTCTTGCCCAAGGACACAACGACCGAGACCGTCGGAGCTGGGGCTCAAACTGGCAACCTTCTGATTAGAAGACGAACTGCCAACTCTTGAGCCACGATCGCCCCAGAGATAGATATCAGTCTCAATAAACACTCATCCCAAATCAGGCAAATTGTTTTTTAGCTTTGTTTTTACCAAACTAACAAATACTAAAACTAAAGATATTTACTCAATATTTTTGTTTTATTTTAGTTATTTTTTCCAGGTTCACAAAATCATTTAGTTTGTTGCCTGAAGGCCAAAAGATCACAAGCATACAGTACTGATCTTTGGCTTCATCCCTTGCGCACAGAGAGATCTTTTGATGAAATTATGGTCTGTAGAAAATAAATTATTCAAAGTCCTCACAATTTCACATATTAGAAACATTTACTGCAGCTTGACGAACCCCAACGTCTGAGAAATTCTGCCTCTCTAAGATGCTCTTTTTATACCCAATCATGTCACTGATCAGTACCTATGAATCAATCTGGTTAGAAAATGTTCATCCATCTGTTTGCTCTTAGTAAAATTTACTTTCCCAACCTTTTGTTGCCCCACCCCCCTAATCTCAATGTTTTGAAGTATGTTGCTGCCACAGAATTCAAAATTTTATGTTTTCTATGTTCTATTAGGGAAATATGAGTGTTTTTCAGAATTGGGTTTGTAATTTGTAACAGACTACAACAATACCTTCACTTGGCCCCCAGACCCCTCCATCACCTAATCCCCCAAAACATTCAGCAAACTCATTAAACTAATACACACAAATAATAATACCTTTGAGATCAAATTATAGCTTCTCACCCATCAGCAAAACAACTGCCTTCAGTGGTTAGTACCAGTGAGGTGCCTCTCATTAGCAAGCTTCCTTGTTTCATCATGACTCTGTTAGGTAGCACTTCTTTGCCACTGAGGCACTGGGCCAATCTGAGGTGTTAAAACAAATATACTGTAATGATGCAACACAACACATAAGGACAGGTAAACATTTTTTTATGATCGCCTGTTTAAACAGTCAGAAAGTTTGGATGGTCTGTGCAGACTTTACATGTAATACCCGCTTCTAATCATACTGTGGAGAAAAACGTGCTTAAAATGCCTCACCAACCATAATCCTGCACAGTTGGTGTTTTTTTTTTCAGCACTGCAATAAATGTCATTGTTAGATTACAGTAAAACCTTAGCAGCTAGACTTACCATCTGTTTACAGTGTGCCTACTGACATTTACAACAGTTTATTTTACTGCTCTGTATCAAATACAAGCTTTCCAGTATAATACTATGACCTGTTTGGTTGCCATAATTTGTTGTTTTAATGTTCTTGTTACACATCTTCACTGCGCCTCGCCTCCAGCTTCATGTCTTCCTTGAAACATGACAAGGTAAAAGCACTTTCAATGTTCCCTTTCCCTATGCACCACGTGGATATGGGATAATTTCTGTATGAAACCATTTCAAAATCATCCTGAAGGTGAATGCTAAATCCAATGTCATCCATTTCTACAGAAGTGGCAGTCATGGTGCTAACTACTGTGATAAATCTGTTGAAATCCATCTCAGTCTCTCAACATTTATTAGCCAGTATTAGATCATCAAACGTATTTTAATTATACACAAAGATAATCCAAGTAAATAAAAAATGCAGTTTTTAAATGACAGTTTCATTTATTAAGGGAAGACAGTTATCCAAATCTCCATGGCCGTATGTGAAAAGTAATTGTCCTCTAAACCTAAAAATAGTTTGGGCCAACCTGGGCAGCAAGAACTGTAATCAAGCATTTGTGATAACTGGCAATGAGTCTTTCACATAGCTGTGGAGGAATTTTGGTCCACTCTTCTTTGCAGAATTGTTGTAACTCAAACACATTGCAGCATGAACTGTCTATTTAAAGTCATGCCTCAGCATCTCAATCTGATTTTAGTTTTATGTCACATGCAACGGGACTCAAACACTCCAAAAAGTGATGAGACTAAGTGTCATCAGTCTACAGAATATTTTCCCAAAAGTCCTGGGGATCATCAAATTTTTTTTGTTTGTTTTTTTTGTTTGTTTTTTGTCAGCAGTGGTTTTTTCCTTGAACTCCTTAATGGATGTCATTTTTGTCCAGTCTCTTTCTAAACTCTGACCTTAAGTGAGAGGCAACTGAGGCCTGTGGTTCTGTAGATTTTGTTCTGGGGTTTTTTGTGGCCTCGGGGATGAGTCGTTTATGCACTATTGGAGTAATTTTCATGGGCCAGTCACTCCTGGGAAGCTTCACCACTGTTCCAAGTTTTCTACATTTCTGTATAATTACTCTCACTGTAGTTCACCAGAGTCCCAAAGCTTTAGAAATGGCTTTGTAACCATTTCCAGAATTATAGTTGTCAATGACTTAGTTTCTCAGCAGTATATTTAGATTGTGCCATGATGTGTTGCTTTTTGAGATCTGTTAGTCTAATTCACTTTGTCAGACAGGCTCTATTTAAGTGATTTCTTGATTAAGCAAGTTTGGCAGTTACCAGGCCTGAGTGGGACTAGTGAAATTGAAAAAAAGTGATCAGTAATAATTAGGGCTGTCAACGTTAACGTGTCATCACGATTAACATGATTAAAATTTTTAATGCATTCTGCGCTCCAGGCCAAAACCTGGAGCGCAGAATGGACAAACTTTGGACAAACTGCCCAAAATGCGTTGAAAGAGACATTTCAGGGATTTTGAGTTCCAGATACGTTAATTGCATTAAAAAATGTAATTGCATTAATCGTGATGACTGATTAATCCGCATTAATGCATTAACGTTGACAGCCCTAGTTATAATCATTTGTGTGTATTTAGTAGCTGCCAAAATTGCTGAACTTGTATTAATTCTGGATTATCTTTGTTTAATATAAAAAAAAATATTTTAATATAAAATAATATAAATTTGTATGATGATCTGAAACTTCTAAGTCTGACAAATACACAAAACAACTAAAAAATCAAAAGAAGGCCAATCACAGATGTTATTTTTTATGCATAAATAGAAGACAAATACAGTGGGGCAAAAAAGTATTTAGTCAGCCACCGATTGTGCAAGTTCCCCCACTTAAAATGATGACAGAGGTCAGTAATTTGCACCAGAGGTACACTTCAACTGTGAGAGACAGAATGTGAAAAAAAAATCCATGAAGTCACATGGTAGGATTTGTAAAGAATTTATTCGTAAATCAGGGTGGAAAATAAGTATTTGGTCAATAACAAAAATACAACTCAATACTTTGTAACATAACCTTTGTTGGCAATAACAGAGGTCAAACGTTTACTATAGGTCTTTACCAGGTTTGCACACACAGTAGCTGGTATTTTGGCCCATTCCTCCATGCAGATCTTCTCAAGAGCAGTGATGTTTTGGGGCTGTCGCCGAGCAACACGGACTTTCAACTCCCGCCACAGATTTTCTATGGGGTTGAGGTCTGGAGACTGGCTAGGCCACTCCAGGACTTTCAAATGCTTCTTACGGAGCCACTCCTTTGTTGCCCGGGCGGTGTGTTTTGGATCAATGTCATGTTGGAAGACCCAGCCTCGTTTCATCTTCAAAGTTCTCACTGATGGAAGGAGGTTTTGGCTCAAAATCTCACGATACTTGGCCCCATTCATTCTGTCCTTAACACGGATCAGTCGTCCTGTCCCCTTGGCAGAAAAACAGCCCCATAGAATGATGTTTCCACCCCCATGCTTCACAGTAGGTATGGTGTTCTTGGGATGCAACTCAGTATTCTTCTTCCTCCAAACACGACGAGTTGAGTTTATACCAAAAAGTTCTACTTTGGTTTCATCTGACCACATGACATTCTCCCAATCCTCTGCTGTATCATCCATGTGCTCTCTGGCAAACTTCAGACGGGCCTGGACATGCACTGGCTTCAGCAGCGGAACACGTCTGGCACTGCGGGATTTGATTCCCTGCCGTTGTAGTGTGTTACTGATGGTGACCTTTGTTACTTTGGTCCCAGCTCTCTGCAGGTCATTCACCAGGTCCCCCCATGTGGTTCTGGGATCTTTGCTCACCGTTCTCATGATCATTTTGACCCCACGGGATGAGATCTTGCGTGGAGCCCCAGATCGAGGGAGATTATCAGTGGTCTTGTATGTCTTCCATTTTCTGATGATTGCTCCCACAGTTGATTTTTTCACACCAAGCTGCTTGCCTATTGTAGATTCACTCTTCCCAGTCTGGTGCAGGTCTACAATTCTTTTCCTGGTGTCCTTCGAAAGCTCTTTGGTCTTGGCCATGGCGGAGTTTGGAGTCTGACTGGTTGAGGCTGTGGACAGGTGTCTTTTATACAGATGATGAGGTCAAACAGGTGCCATTCATACAGGTAACGAGTGGGGGACAGAAAAGCTTCTTACAGAAGACGTTACAGGTCTGTGAGAGCCAGGGATTTTCCTTGTTTGAGGTGACCAAATACTTATTTTCCACCCTGATTTACGAATAAATTCTTTACAAATCCTACCATGTGAATTCATGGATTTTTTTTTCACATTCTGTCTCTCACAGTTGAAGTGTACCTCTGGTGCAAATTACTGACCTCTGTCATCATTTTAAGTGGGGGAACTTGCACAATCGGTGGCTGACTAAATACTTTTTTGCCCCACTGTATGGGGTTGTATTGAAGTCCCTGGCAATACTTGTCCTGCTGTACTTTATACAGTTTAGGCCAAAATTATTAGCCCTTGTGAAATTAGACAACACTCTTGATTTCAATATGAAAATGACCGCTAACAACAAGTGTTTGTTTTTATAGTGTATCTGTTTCCAAGATAACAATGTCCACTAAGTTTAATTAGGATATTTTATTGATACACCGAGTTGAAACAAGAAAGGGCAAAAATGAGACATCCAAAATTATTATCCCTATTGCCAATAGTAGACAATACTGTACCCTTTCTGAATCACAACCGACAACAATCTCTGAGAGTAGGTCTTTACTAGGTTGGCACAGGTCTACTGAGGGATTTTAGTCCATTCCTCCATTGCAAATCTTTCTAGCTGGTCTAAATTGCACGGTTTCCAATCATGGACATTCACTTTGAGCACTTGCCACAAATTCTCAATAGGACTGAGGACTGAGGTCTGGGCTCTGTGCGGGCCACTCCAGGATCTTGGTTTTGGTATCCTTGAGGAACTGTTGGACTAATTTCAATGTATGCTTTGGGTCATTGTCTTGTTCGAAGACCCAGCAATGACCTAAGCCTAGACTACGAGAAGATTTTTACATATCCCCCCTCAAAATGTCAACATAATTTTCTTTTTTCATGATGGCATCCACCCGAACAAGGCTCCCTGTGCCTGAGGCTGCAAAATAGCCCCAAACCATGTTTAACTGTGGGAACTGTGTTCCTAGGGTGGAAGGCCTGTCTTTTTATTGGCCAAACATAAGCAACATCCATGTGCCCAAACAGTTCCAGTTTAGTCTTATCAGACCAAAACACAGACTTCCAAAACTCATCTTTACCTTTCAAATGTTCAATTCAATTCAATTCAATTCAATTCAATTCAATTCAATTCAATTTTATTTATATAGTGCCAAATCACAACAAAAGTCGCCTCAAGGCGCTTCATAGATACAGAGAAAAACCCAACAATCATATGACCCCCTATGAGCAGCACTTTGGCAACAGTGGGAAGGAAAAACTCCCTTTTAACAGGAAGAAACCTCCGGCAGAACCAGGCTCAGGGAGGGGCGGCCATCTGCTGCGACCGGTTGGGGTGAGAGAAGGAAGACAGGATAAAAGACATGCTGTGGAAGAGAGACAGAGGTTAATAACAGATATGATTCAATGCAGAGAGGTCTGTTAATAAATAGAGAGCGAGAAAGGTGACTGGAAAGGAAAAACTCAATGCATCATGGGAATCCCCCGGCAGCCTACGTCTATTGCAGCATAACTAAGGGAGGATTCAGGGTCACCTGGTCCAGCCCTAACTATATGTTTTAGCAAAAAGGAAAGTTTGAAGCCTAATCTTAAAAGTAGAGATAGTGTCTGTCTCCCGAATCCAAACTGGAAGCTGGTTCCACAGAAGAGGGGCCTGAAAACTGAAGGCTCTCCCTCCCATTCTACTTTTAAATACTCTAGGAACAACAAGTAGGCCTGCAGAGCGGGAGCGAAGTGCTCTAATAGGGTGATATGGTACTACAAGGTCATTAAGATAAGATGGGGCCTGATTATTTAAGACCTTGTATGTGAGGAGCAGGATTTTGAATTCAATTCTGGATTTAACAGGAAGCCAATGAAGGGAAGCCAAAACAGGAGAAATATGCTCTCTCTTTCTAGTCCCTGTCAGGACTCTTGCTGCAGCATTTTGGATTAGCTGAAGGCTTTTCAGGGAGTTTTTTGGACATCCTGATAATAATGAATTGTAGTAGTCCAGCCTGGAAGTAATAAATGCATGAACTAGTTTTTCAGCGTCACTCTGAGACAGGATATTTCTAATTTTAGAGATGTTGCGCAAATGGAAGAACGCAGTCTTACATATTTGTTTAATATGTGCGTTGAAGGACATATCCTGGTCAAAAATGACTCCAAGGTTCCTCACAGTGTTACTGGAGGCCAAGGTAATGCCATCCAAAGTAAGAATCTGGTTAGATACCATATTTCTAAGCTTTTCAGCGCCGAGTACAATGACCTCAGTTTTATCTGAATTAAGAAGCAGAAAGTTAGTGGCCATCCAAGTCTTTATGTCTTTAAGACATTCCTGCAGTTTAACTAATTGGTGTGTGTTATCTGGCTTCATGGACAGATAGAGCTGGGTGTCATCTGCATAGCAGTGTAAATGTATGCTATGTCTTCTAATGATGCTGCCTAAGGGAAGCATGTATAATGTAAACAGAATTGGTCCTAGCACTGAACCCTGTGGAACTCCATAATTAACCTCAGTGTGTGAAGAGGACTCTCCATTTACATGCACAAACTGGAGTCTATTAGATAGATATGATACAAACCACTGCAGTGCAGTACCTGTAATACCTACAGCATGTTCTAATCGCTCTATGTGACAGGTGAGACCTGAGTCTGGGAACCGCCCCTGGTGGGCGCAGCTGGTCTTTGCTCCTTTCATAAGCTCAGGTGTGGGCAATTAGGTATTCCTCAGCAAACCTGAAGCTGCCAGTGCTTGGTCCAAGTTGGGCAAGTTGGTGTTTTTAATTTGTTTCCATGAAAGCTTGATGCGGGTCCCCTTAAACTTCTGTCAGAACGGTAGGTTACACAACAATGTACCACTTGAGCTATGGTTGTTGTGGCCGAGGTTTACAGTTATTTGCACCCTTGTAGGTGGGAAACATTGCGTTCCCGTGAGAGCAGTGTAGTGGACTTCACCGCCACTGACCCACATTTATTAGGGTGTGACGCGAACTTGTGGACAGGTAACGAAAACAATACAGTTGCGGAATATTCCTGTGTTTTACTGTCCAGCGTAAGTCATCTCCTGCCTTTTATTTACAGAGTACCGAGCTGCTGCTTTGCCAAGTGGATTTCTGGCTGCGGGCACAGGACACATCAATGTGTTTTAATTTGTTTTATACTGGTGTAATTTGACAGACTGTGACTGCTGCGGCTGTCGATTTTATTTGTTTCTCGTTTTATTTTTCTGTATCAGTAGGCACCATAGAGATTGATTTTTGTAGTATTTTAACCCCTTTTTATATATATATTGTCGCAGACGGTGAAGGCGCTGCAGGGAAAACAAATCCTTTTTTTTTGTCTCACCGCTTTTGCATGCACAGCGGTGGGCCTGAGTGAAGATGGCACTGAAGATTTGCCTTTTTTATATTGTTTTGCCCATTTGGGGTCATGTGTGAGTTGCCGTCTCTTTTTAACCTGTGCGCTATGTCGATTTGTTCTTAAACGGTTCCCCGCAGCGCTCGTCCTGTCTCACAGGCAATCATACAGTTTTATCGTTTTTAATAAGGTAAAGTTTTTAATTGTTTTTAGGTGCCGCTGTTACACTGTTACTTTTATTTTGTATTAAAAATTAAATTCTTTTTAACTGACTGTGCGCCTACGGCTCTGTCCTATTTTAAATAGGGACCTACCACGGGTCACATCTAATAGGATATTATGGTCAACAGTATCGAATGCTGCACTAAGGTCTAGCAGGACAAGCACAGAGATGAGTCCACTGTCAGAGGCCATAAGAAGATCATTTGTAACCTTCACTAAAGCTGTGTTCACGAGCAAACCTCAGTCGGGCTGTGATGTGCTGCTATTTGAGTAAAGGGGTTCTTCTGGGACGATGGACCTGAAGCCCACCATGATGAAGAGCCCTCACAACTGAGTTCCTTGAAACATCAACTCCAGAAGAGACCAGGTCAGCAACAATTGTCTTGACAGATGTCCAGGGTTCCTTGCTGGCATGTCTGACTATTTTCCTCTCCAGAGCTCTTGAGATCTTGCACTTATGGCAATGATGCAATAACAGCTGTTCTAGACACTGTGAATCGCTTGGAAATGGCAGTCTTCCCCCTTATCATGAGCCTGTGCTATCTTCTTTCTGAGCTCAAGACTGATTTAGTTTGTCTTTGGCATGGTTTGTAACAGTAGTCCCTCTCATGTGTTCAAGTGCCCTCTTCCTTGGAGTCTTTTGAAAGCAAACATTCACATGGGGCTAATATTTTAAACCACACCATTTTTTACTATATTTAATATAAGGCAAACCGAAAAATGTATTTTCCATTGCAAAATGTACAAAAAGCTACTAAATAGCACTGGTGAATGTTTGATTATATCAAGTTTCATCAATGCTGCAAACATTGAAACAGTCCTTATTTGTCTTACTACCTTATCTGTCTCATTGGGCAGCATGGCTCTCATAGCTGTAGATCACTATATAGCCATCTGTGACCTGTGACTGAGTCATTTTTTATCCGTAGGTACAAAAATGCTCAAGGTGCTGCTTATTTCTACAAGAGCAAAGAAAAAATGACTTCTCTACATGATAAATAATACAGATACAATACCTAAATAATAAACAAAATCCCCAATTTGTGTTTTACTGTAACAGACCTATGTGCCGTTGCATATGAATGCATTTCACGGTGTTCATATTATTCTGTTCCTATAGCCAGTGCATCATCAATGATGATGAATACGCCCAAACAACCTGCTGGACTCCTTTTCCTTTGTGCATAATGCAGCTAAAATGAATTAAACTCAGTTCAAAATTCCTGCTGTAAAACAGAATAAGTCACTATATTAGTACAAGTTTGCCTGCTGGTATATGGCAAACTTTTCACCACAGTCCAGGGAAAAAGCTACTGCTTTCTCTCGGGACATGAAATGGTCCTACTCTGTTAACACCCTGGTGAAGAAAGCCCATCAAGACTCTACTGCATCAGTGGATTGAAAGACTTTAAACTTCCGCTTTTGTTTGAGGGAATTCAGGAACTTCTACACTTGCTCTATAGAGAGGATTCTTAGTGGGAGTAAGGAACTGCACCTGATCTGACCTCTTGGCTCCTAGGAGGGTGTTCCACTCAGTCAAGAGGACCAACAAGTCCAACCTTCCTAATCTGCAGCACATTCAGTGCTGTGAAGAAGTTTTTGCCCCCTTGCTGGGTCCTTTTTTTTTTTTTTGCATATTTGTCACACTTACATGTTTCAGATAATCAAAGATCTATATCAAGTCCATTAGAGCAGATATTTCATTCTCTAGCTTTAAGCCCAGCAGACCCATCTGCATGGCCCAGCATGATACAAATGAGGTATTTTTTTTAACTGTCAGCTATGCAGAGCTACTCTGCAATAATCATGCAAAGCTAGTGTAAAATCAACATCACAGCTCCAATTACAGTTTTGGAGCATTCTAGTGTTTTTCATTATTATATCAGCATAAACCCAATGGGTCAAAGTCCAAGTTGTGAAAGGCTTCGGGAGTACAACACACTAAAGTTGTGAAACTTTTTCAAGGCTCAGCTAAAATAAATCCCAGCTGAATTTATACAGAGGAAGAAGGAAAGGTGATGAAGTTTAAGACAATAAGTTTCATCATTCATAGGATGTTTAAAAAAAAGGTGGGGGGTGTTTGAAGAAGATAAATGCAGACTCTCGAGCACAGTTGCAGGTCTTCCCTTTCTCTATGATGGACGGCACTGGGGGTCCTCCCCTCTGCTTCCCTAACCTCAACTCCTCCTGCAGGCAGCTGCTGCGACCCACCTCCCAGGCCGCTCTTCTCTACACTCTGCTGGCCTCAGTCTCACTGCTCACTGTGGTGCTCAACCTTCTCGTGGTCGTCTCCATCTCCCACTTCAAGCAGCTCCACACCCCGACCAACACCCTGCTCCTGTCCCTGGCCATGTCCGACCTGCTGTTGGGGTTACTGGTGATGCCCATCGAGGGCCTGCGCTACATCGAGACGTGCTGGCTGCTGGGGAGGCTGATGTGTGCTCTCAGTCCTTATTTGTCTTACTGCCTCCTCTCTTTTTCTCTGGACAGCATGGTGCTCATATCTGTAGATCGCTATATAGCCATCTGTGACCCTCTGCTCTATTCCTCAAAGATCACAGTGAACAGAGTGAAGCTTTCAGTTTGTGTCTGCTGGGCCTGCTCTCTTCTCTACAATGGCTGCATTCTCATGGAGCACATAGGGTGGCCAGACAGGTTCAGCTCCTGTCACGGGGAGTGTGTGGTGTTCATCAGCTACACTACGGGCACAGTAGATCTCTTTTTGTCATGTGTTGCCCCCTTTGCTGTAATGTTTGTTATGTACATGAGGGTGTTTGTGGTTGCTGTTTCTCAGGTGCGTGCATGCCGGTCACAGGTGGCTGTGAGAGCAGCTCCAGCTGCTAAAAAATCAGAGATGAAGGCAGCCAGGACACTCGGGATTGTGATAGCTGTGTTTCTAATGTGCTTCTGCCCTTATTATTATCCTTCCTTTACAGGTGTGGACACCTCTACACGCTTGCCTTATTACGCTGTGCTGTTTTGGATCATGCTAATAAATGCTTGTGTAAACCCTGTGATTTATGTTCTGTTTTACCCCTGGTTTAGAAGAGCTATCAAATTCATCGTCACCCTCAGAATACTGCAGCCTCACTCCAGAGATGTCAAAATCCTTTAGACAGTACAATACAAATTAAAGGTGAAAATTTATCATGAAAATTGAAAAATGATTAAATGTGGGTGTACATCTGCCCAGCATCACCTTTTGTTCAGTACATAATGAGCAGCAGCGCAGACCCGTGCAGGTAGTGACCCTGCATGCAGATCTCCTGTGCACCTGAAAATTGCAGGAATTAGATGCATGCTTTGCACTATATGACCTTTAATGTAACTCCTCATAAATATGTGCTAAGTTGCAAAAGAGGTTAGTCAGTTTGATTCCTGTTAATGGCTTTTTTTTAATTCATAATCTCTGTGAAGGTATTAAAGTCTGCTTACTTTGTTGTCATTTATTGTCACACAGTCTGACTGTAAAGGGCTCTTTCAGACTTTACTTTGCTGAATCAAAAACATTGTCATTGTATCAGAAATACCTGCAGCTGTCTTACTCTTTCAATCTGAAAATCTTCTCAACATATTCAATATTATGTCTAACAAACCACATTTACAATCCTTAAAATAAAAACAGAAATACCCAAACTCGTATCACACTGTGCTTTCTCAAGGATCCATACAACCTGCACACAACAACAAACTAACTCATACCACAATACTTCCAGCACATGTCTGAGTGCTAACTATCAACGTAAGTGAGTATTTAGAGGTTAAAGGTGGACGGCAGCATAGTAAACACATGGAACAGATTTTCTTATCAATGTGACGATTTGGCTTTTTAGTGGAGTTTCTTTGCACTTCTTATTTAGACAATAATATTAATAGTAGTAGTAGTAATAATAATAATAATAATAACACTATGTGGATCAATGTTAATATGTGAAATCTATTCTACTAAGGTTTCTGGGTTTTTTGATATAGCTTCTTGAACAAATGAAAAATGTGATTAATTATAATCATTTGTGTGTATCTATCTATAGATAGGTAGAAACACACACATTAGGCACTTGTGAATGAGCCCTCGCAAAATAAATGTTATTATAATTAATCACTCTAGCAAGTTTGGTAACTGTCAAACTTGCTGAATTTGCTGAACTTGTATTAATTCAAGATTATCTTTGTTTAAAATAAAAAAATATTAAAATTTATATGATGACCTGAAACTTCTAAGTCTGACAAATATACACAACAACTAAGAATTCAAAAGAGGAAAAATCACAGATTTTATTTCCTAAATGCATAAATAGAAAACAAATATGGGGTTGATTGTATTACAATCCTATTATTGTGGGTCCCTGGTATTACTTGTCCTGCTGTATTATATAAATCTTGCTTTAGTCTGTTGTTAGGTAGGTAAAGTGATGACATCATACTACATATATAGGTATATAGACACAAATGCAGAAAGGTGTTTTATAAGGTGTTATAAATGCATGAGTGCTACAAATGGATCATTTTGGTCAGTAGGTGGTTGCTGGGCAATATGTGATACAGATAAGAACCACCAGAGGCCTAAGATGTAACTGTGTGCCAGTTTTGGCTGCTGCGGTCTTGATTGTGTAGGAGGAGGTCTCAGACGGAAATCGTTTTCAGTCAATGCATGATTGTTGGAATAATATAGGATCTAAGAGTGCAGTCTCACACTGTTCTTCAGTGAGTAGTAACTTCACATTACTAAAAACACCATCTGACATATAGCTGGGAGAATAGCCTGCGCCCACTCTGCCATCTTTACAGTAAATGAGAAGCTAGCCACTGGTCTGGTTAGATTAGGCTCCCCAAAATGTAATAAAATTCTGTTGAACTCACCAATTAACACTCATTAGTTCAGTCTGCTCAAAAAGATAAGCCACTATTACTGAAGCCACTATTACTAGTGGCTTCAGAAGCAATGGTGTCACTATTCGCTTTTGAGACCTGGCAAGCATGATAACAAGTGTACTTTGAAGTGCTTCTTATATCCTGTTCATAACTGTCTTTTCAGACAGTTAAGTGAAACACTAAAGGGCTTTAATAACCCATTAGTGATTAAAGCTGCAACTTCTAAAACAGTGATGAAAGTCCCTGTTAAACCTTTAGAGCATTTTTGCCTGGAGTACTTATAATGGCCTGTTAACCTACAGCTCATAAACAATTTAACTTTTAAAGTGTTTGTAAAGTACAGTTTATTTGAAAGTGTACTGTAACTGTAACAACAACAGAGAAAACAGAGGGGATGAAGATGAGATTGAAGATGATGATGCTCAGTCAGTCAGAGTTACATCACTCTTCTTGGGTCCCTGTAAAAATTACAGGGTGGTGTTAGAAGAGGATAAAGGGACAACCTGGCAAAAAGTTCAACCGCTTCCCTTTGACTGCATGCACATGCATGCACCGCTCCTCCCCGATGGATAGCTCTGGAGGTCCTCCCCTCTGCTTCCCCAACCTCAACTCCTCCTGCAGGCGGCTGCTGCGACCCACCTCCCAGACCGTTGTTCTCTACACCCTGCTGGCCTCCATCTCCCTGCTCACTGTGGTGCTCAACCTGCTTGTCGTCGTCTCCATCTCCCACTTCAGACAGCTTAACACCTCGACCAACACCCTGCTCCTGTCCCTGGCTGTGTCTGACCTGCTGGTGGGGCTGCTGGTGATGCCCATCGAGGGCCTGTACTACATCGAGACGTGCTGGCTGCTGGGGAGGCTGATGTGTGCTCTCAGTCCTTATTTGTCTTACTGCCTTATCTCTGTCTCTCTGGGCAGCATGGTGCTCATATCTGTAGATCGCTATATAGCCATCTGTGACCCTCTGCTCTATTCCTCAAAGATCACAGTGAACAGAGTGAAGCTTTCAGTCTGTGTCTGCTGGGCGTGCTCTCTTCTCTACAATGGCTGCATTCTCATGGAGCACATAGGGTGGCCAGACAGGTTCAGCTCCTGTCACGGGGAGTGTGTGGTGTTCATCAGCCGCGCTTTGGGTACAATAGATCTCTTTTTCTCATTTCTCGGCCCATGTGCCGTAATGTTTATTCTGTACATGAGGGTGTTTGTGGTTGCTGTTTCTCAGGTGCGTGCCATTCGGTCACAGGTGGCAGTGAGAGCAGCTCCAGCTGCTAAAAAATCAGAGATGAAGGCAGCCAGGACACTCGGGATTGTGATAGCTGTGTTTCTAATGTGCTTCTGCCCTTATTATTATCCTTCCTTTGCAGGTGTGGACACCTCTATGAGCTTACCTTATTACGCTCTATTCTCGTGGATAATACTGACAAATTCTTGTGTGAACCCTGTGATTTATGCTCTGTTCTACCCCTGGTTTAGAAGAGCTATCAGACTCATTGTCGCCCTCAGAATACTGCAGCCTCACTCCAGAGAGGTCAAGATCCTGTAGGCAGCACTAAAACAAACCAGTCATTAGTCTTTTCTTAAAAACCCCCAAAAACAACTATGCCACTGCTCCACAGAGATCCTTCACAGTGGCCTCACGATCAAACAATGTTCACCACACTTGTGTCTGTTGGGGAAATAATACACATGGAAATACTAAGCTAGAAAACATTCAAATTACTATAATCTATATAATCTAAAGTCCATCTTGATGAATTTTGTCACTACCAGAATACTCACATTTTTAAAAAGTGCATAGTTTACTGCAAAATATAACCACAAGTTGTACAAAAATATCACATACGTGAAGCCACATGGTGTGTATGCAATAATAGTAAATGCTAGATTACTGTGATGCAATATAATAAATGCATGCATGATTAAACAGGCTGATCAGCGGGCCTTTTCAGATGAACTATGTGTGTTTTACCCTCTGCAGTGGCTAATGCTGATTAATTATTGTCACTGTCATTCAGCATTTCATTGGAGCTGTTATGTACTTGTCCTTCCAGCTGTGTTTTTAAACAATAACTGATCTGCAGTGGTCTTTGTCTCTGCCACGCTTCATTTAAATAACCGTGAAAACAAACTATGTAATATACCATCCCCTCAAGTAATGGAGGGAAAAAGCGACGCCAAAGTTCGTTCGTAGAACATCACACATCCAGATTGCTACCTGCAGACTTGCAACAAAGAAAGCCACTTCCTGGTGTCTGCGTGAAGCAGGTCTGTGAAACTCAGCAGCTCGACAGTGGCTCAAAAATACAGACAAATCTAAACTGAAGTAATAGAGAATTCCCGTCTGTGTGCCTAACTAATACGAGGCACTCTATCCTCCCGTGACAGAGAAGATAAGAATTTAATACACCAATGTTTGGTGTATGAATCAGGGGAGAGAAAAAATTCAAATGTTGGATTTAATGGATAAATCCAGGCAAATACCATTTCAGCAAATATCAGCCCAGACCTGTGACTGAGTCCTTTTTTATCTGTAGGCATAAAAATGCTGAAGTGCTGCTTATTTCTACAAGAGCAAAGAAAAAATGATTTCTCTACATGACAGATAACACAGATAAATATCTAAATAATAAACAAACACCCCCAATTTGTGTTTCACTGACCCACAGTATGTGGTGTTGCATATGAATGCATTTCACGGTGTTCATATTATTCTGTTCCTATAGCCAGTGCATCATCAACTGAGATGAATGCTCCCAAATAACCTGCTGGACGCCTTTTACTTTGTGCGCACTGCAGCTGAAATGAATTAAAGTAAAATCTAAGTTTAAAATTCCTGCTGTAAAACAGAATAAGTCAAGTTACAGCCTCCTGGAACATGGAAAACTTTGCACCAAAGTCCAGAAAAGAAAAATCTGCTACATCTCCCAGGACATGAAATGGTCCTACTCTGTTAACACCCTGGTGAAGAAAGACCATCAACACGTCTACTGCATCAGTGACTTTAAACTTCTGCTTGTGTTGGAGGGGACTTTGGAATTTCTACATTTGCTCTATAGAGAGGACTCTTAGTGGGAGTACCAAACTGCACCCGATCAGACCTCTTGGCTCCTAGGAGGGTGGTCCACTCAGTTGAGAGGACCATCAAGTCCAACCTTCCTGATCTGCAGCACATTCAGTGCCATAAAAGGTTTTAACCCGCTTCCTGAGTTCTTATTTTTTGCATATTTGTCTCACTTACATGTTTCAGATCATCAAAGATCTATATCAAGTCCATTAGAGCAGAGATGTTCATCTCTAGCATTGAGCACAGCATTCTCCCCTGCAACATCCTAATTGAAACATATTGAATACCAGGGGAAACCAATCAGAAGAAGACCAGTCGCTTTAAGGACAGGTTGACCCTAAAGGGAGAGTTGTCTTGGGCTGAAGGGCAGCACCAAGGCCCAGCATCATACAAATTAGGTCTTTTTTAAATTGTGAACTATTCAAAGCTACTCTAGAATCATCCGGCAAAGCTACTCTGGAATCAACATCACAGCTCCAATTACAGTTTTGGAACATTCTAGTGTTTTTCATTGTTATATCAGTATAAACCCAGTCGAATTCCAAGGTACGATAGGTTTCGGGAGTACCGCTTATAGATTAATATTAATATACAAAGTAAGTGGTTAATAGCACAATTCTGAAAGTTTTCTCAAAGCTCAACTAAATTAAATCCCAGCTGAATTTATATAGGAGTTGAGGTTGAGGAAGAGGTGATGAAAACAAAGACAAAAAGTCTCATCATTCATGTTTAAAAAAAGAAAAAGAAAAAAATGACGGTGTGTGTTTGAAGAAGATAAATTCAGACTCTCGAGCACAGTTGCAGGTCTTCCCTTTCTCCCCGATGGACGGCACTGGGGGTCCTCCCCTCTGCTTCCCTAACCTCAACTCCTCCTGCAGGCGGCTGCTGCGACCCACCTCCCAGGCCGCTCTTCTCTACACTCTGCTGGCTTCAGTCTCACTGCTCACTGTGGTGCTCAACCTGCTTGTGGTCGTCTCCATCTCCCACTTCAAGCAGCTCCACACCCCGACCAACGCCCTGCTCCTGTCCCTGGCCATGTCCGACCTGCTGGTGGGGCTGCTGGTGATGCCCATCGAGGGCCTGCGCTACATCGAGACGTGCTGGCTGCTGGGGAGGCTGATGTGTGCTCTCAGTCCTTATTTGTCTTACTGCCTTATCTCTGTCTCTCTGGGCAGCATGGTGCTCATATCTGTAGATCGCTATATAGCCATCTGTGACCCTCTGCTCTATTCCTCAAAGATCACAGTGAACAGAGTGAAGCTTTCAGTCTGTGTCTGCTGGGCCTGCTCTCTTCTCTACAATGGCTGCATTCTCATGGCGCACATAGGGTGGCCAGACAGGTTCAGCTCCTGTCACGGGGAGTGTGTGGTGTTCATCAGCCGAACTTCAGGAACAGTAGATTTCTTTTTGTCATTTCTTGGCCCATGTGCCGTAATGTTTGTTATGTACATGAGGGTGTTTGTGGTTGCTGTTTCTCAGGTGCGTGCCATTCAGTCGCAGGCAGCTGTGAGAGCAGTTCCAGCTGCTAAAAAATCAGAGTTGAAGGCAGCCAGGACACTCGGGATTTTGATAGCTGTGTTTGTAATGTGCTTCTGCCCTTATTATTATCCTTCCCTTGCAGGTGTGGACACCTTTCTGAGCTTGCCTTCTTACGCCATGGTGTGTTGGATCATGCTAATAAATGCTTGTGTGAACCCTGTGATTTATGTTCTGTTTTACCCCTGGTTTAGAAGAGCATTAAGATTTATTGTCACCCTCAGAATACTGCAGCCTCACTCCAGAGATGTCAAAATCCTGTAGGCAGCGCAATACAACTTAATCATTTTTCAATTTTCATGATAAATTTTCACCATTAAATGTGGGTGTTCAACTGCCCAGCATCACTTTGTGTTTAGTACATAATGAGCAGCAGCGCAGACCCGCGCAGGTAGTGACCCTGCATGCAGATCTCCTGTGCACCTGAAAATTGCTGGAATTAGATGCATGCTTTGCACTATATGACCTTTAATATAACTCCTCATAAATATGTGCTAAGTTGCAAAAGAGGTTAGTCAGTTTCTCTTAATGGCTTTTTTTGTCTGCATAATCTCTGTGAAGGTATTAAAGTCTGCTTATGTTGTTGTCATTTATTGTCACACAGTCTGACTGTAAAGGGCTCTTTCAGACTTTACTTTGCTGAATCAAAAACATTGTCATTGTATCAGAAATACTTGCAGCCGTCTTACTCTTTCAATCTGAACATCTTTCTGCATGTTCAATATTATGTCTAACAAACCACATTTACAATCCTTAAAATAAAAACAGAAATACCCAAACTCGTATCACACTGTGCTTTCTCAAGGATCCATACAACCTGCACACAGCAACAAACTAACTCATACCACAATACTTCCAGCACATGTCTGAGTGCTAACTATCAACGTAAGTGAGTATTTAGAGGTTAAAGGTGGACGGCAGCATAGTAAACACATGGAACACATTTTCTTATCAATGTGATGATTTGGCTTTTTAGTGGAGTTTCTTTGCACTTCTTATTTAGACAATAATATTAATAATAATAATAACAATGAACCTGTTAGGATCAATTTTCATATGTGAAATCTATTCTGCTGAAAAGGGACCTGACTTCATTGTTGAAGCTTCTTGAACTCCAGGTCTGTGAGCATGTCATCTAAATATAATAGTAAATTCATATATTGCCTGTTTTAGACCCTAGGGGACAGGAAACAGCAGGCTTTCTACACCCATCATGCACCAGCAGCATGTTCCCTGCTCAGTGCTGCATGACGTTTGACGATTAAAGCTATTCACAACAAATCAGTGCAAACAACCTGTAGAGGGCAGCAGTGGTCCTGTCTGCGGTTTATTCTGTTGTATATTTTACCAGAAGAAGGAAAAAAATTACTGATTCTTGGGTTTTCATGTTCCCCGAAAATATTAACATTTATCTGATTTTATTTAAAAACAATAGTAATAATAATAATAATAATGTTGAAGACACGGTGTCTGTTTGGTGTTGCTGATTTAAAGGTAAAAATATATAATGAGCATCGTGTCAGTGCTAGCTAAAAGATAGTCTAAGCAGCTTGTCAGTTGGTAGATTGATAACCTCATTCAGTAAAATGTATGTGAAAGAACCTGCTATTTCTTTTGGTTTTGTTTGTATTCATATGAATAAAGTTTCAAAGTTAGTGTCTCCTGTGTCAAAGAGGCGAGCAGGATCAGTAACCAACGCTGCAAAGGTGTGACAGCCCCCACCCATATTTGTAATGGACAAAGGTGTTAAGCATCACCTTTTTAATCACTTAATCACTAGTGTGTACATATATTTATATATACTTATATTTAGTCAGTTAACTGGAAATCCATTTTTTTTCTTTTACTACATCTTATTAATATTTTGCTCTTTACTATTTTTCTATTTATTTTTTATTTTTATTTATTTTTTCTTCTACTGTACCATTCTGCTGAGTGACTGTCTTCTGCTCGTCAAATACATTTCATTGCGATGTTGACCCTGTGCTAACTTGCATATGACAAATAAAACGGAAAACTGAAACTGAACTGATCACTGTTCTTTGCCTCGTTAGGGCTGTAGTACAAACAGATACATGACTGGAAATGTAAATACTGATAGATACAGTGCTGTGAAAATTGATTTATCCCCTTCCTGCTTTCTACTTAGTTGGGGGATTTTTTTCTTGTTAAATGATGAATTAAATGTGATTAATCACTTTTTTTTTTTTTTGGAAAGCTGAGTTCAAATTCTTTAGTGACACCCAAGCCTGATTGGTACCAGACCAGCTGAATCAAGAAATCACTCAAATAAAGCCTGTCTGACAAAGTGAGGTAGGCTAAAACAACACATCATGCCACAATCTAAAGAAACAGATGAGAGACAAAGTCATTGATATCTTTCAGTCCACAGAAATGACTTTGTGACTTCAGTGAACCACAGTGAGAGCCATTATCCACAAATTGTAAAACTTGAAACAGCGGTAATACTTCCAAGAGGCTCGCTGAGCAAAATTACTCCCAGAGCGCATCAATTACTCATCCAGGAGGTCAGAACAAAACCTAGAACAACATCTAAAGAACTGCAGGCTTCATTCTCCATGGACAAAAATGAAATTCATCACACTAACACACAAACATGGTGGTGGTGTGAGGGTCTGTGGCTGATTTGCTGCTTCAGGATGACTTGCTGTAATTGATGCAACCATGAATTCTGCTCTCTGCCCCAAAATCCTGACCATCAGTTCATGCCCTGAAACTCACTTCAGCAGGTTATCCAGCAGGACGATGAAGTAAGTCCACCTCTGAATGGCTTAAAAAAACAAAATGAAGGATTTGGAGTGACCTGCTGTGGCTAAAAAACCCTTCAGTGTGTCTGAATTACAACAATTCTGCAAAGATGAGTGGGCTAAAACTCCTCCGTTGTCACAAACGTTTGATTGGAGTTCTTGCTGCCAGGGTTGGCCCAACCAATTATCAGCTTTAGGGGCAATTCATTTTCACACAGGTACGTTTTTTCCCCCTCACTAAATTATAATTTGAAAACTGCATTTTTTTATTTACTTGGATTATCTTTGTGTAAAATTAAAATTAGTATCCAATCTGTTTCAGAAAAATGCAAAAACTTTCTCATAGCGCTGTACCTGAACTGAGCGTTGCTGCTATGTATCTCCTCCCCCTCTGCAGAATTCCCAGTGAACTGTGCCCAGGTACCTCTGTTCCCACAGGGACTGAACTTCCTCATTCCCAAACTGGACTGAGTTTAAAAAAAAAATATAAAGCCTTAAAGAGATTGTACTTGTATGACAATCCCTGACCCTCTGCTCAGTGAACTGGTATTTACTGTACTGGCACCGGAAATAAACGGAGTGCTGTATTTAAGGATGTTGGATCCATTTAAGGAACATCAACAATAAGCTGCACATTGCCCTTGCTTTAGTGTGGATTTACAGTAATCACTAACTCCATTAAGACTGAGTGCAGGTTGCCTACTGTTAGGAAGGTTGGTGGTTCAATCCCCAGCTTGTTGAAGTATCCATGGACAAAAGGCTAAACCCTGAGTTGCCCTATTGGAATGTGAATGTTAGATTTAAAGTGGTATTAAGAGAGTGCTCAAACAGAGTAAAAAAGGATTATATAAGTACTGATTTATTTATAATTTCCTGTAATTATACTGTTTCCAGCCCTAAATTCAGTGCAGTCTTGTGGTTTAGCCAGCAGGGGGCACCAGCTTCTTGTCTTGCTCATGAACTCTCTCCTCATGAATGCTGATCCTTCACGTCTTTCCAGTCCAGTTATGGTGTAAAATTCCAGAAAATATCAGAAAAAGCATATACCAGACACCAAGAAGAAAGCATTCAGGGTGTCTTGTGTGTAAAATTACACACCAGCCTTACTGCTTTTTAAGGAAAGGGAATCTTCATCCACGCCATTAACCAAGCATCAGATGATTGAGTAGGAGAATCCGATGCACGTGTTATGAAATCAAAGACATAGGAGTTTGTGTCAGAGAGTCTATGCGAATGCAAGTTAGATGCGCACATATAACCCGGGAGGTCTAATAACACAATCAAAGGCAAATCCTAGAGGTTATGAAAACTGCAGCAGCCAGCTTCAGGGATGATTTCAGGATTATCTGACTATGTGCGCTCAACGTCCTGTGTAGGTGGAGAGACTACAGGTAGTACAGGAAGAGAACCAATGTGCTGGACACAGGAAGCAACCATAAACATCGCAGAGGGTCCCAAGCAAGTTACATTTTTGAGTTTTTTAAATGATTTAAGTAAACAGTTTAACAAGGAGTTTTCCGTAATGTAATTGAAGGTCTTGTTAACTTAAGCCGTCATTACACTGAATCCACCAAGCATCTAATTACACGCCCGCAGACTGCGTTACAACACCGCATGACAATCTCACGACTCATAGACATAAGATAAGTCAAACAAGGGCGCTGACATCAAACCGAGAGGGACGTTGGGAAAGGAAATTTAAATCCTCAAAAACTCAGGCTGCGTCGGCCAAAGCACAAGTCAAATCCAAGGCCATCCGTCTGCTGTCAGAAGCTTTGGCTGAGCAGGTTTAAAGCAGAATTTAATGCTTCGTTTACTACCTCAGGATTATAAATTATCATAAATCACAGGTGCTCGGTGTACCTGTGTAAATTTTTCCAGGTACTCTCTGTAACTTGCTGTTGACAGATAGAAATGGAAACGTGTTGCTGGGCCAAACAGTTCAACACCGTCGCCCTGCCTACCAACACTGCTGATGTCAGTGGGATGGTTGGGAAGGTATCCTGCTTTCTGCCCAATAAATAAAATCTAGGATTTTTTTTTAATTTTCTAAGGCAATTATTTGGGTGAATGCTCTCAGGACAGCACCATCCTTAAATCACACAGTGCATTTTGACTTTAACACATTATTTTCCACTGTTGTGGATCAATGTCAGACACCTTTTCATTGCTGGACACAGTGAAGAACACTCTGTTTGGTTTAGGTGAGGGGAGCTACTAGAATAGAGCATGCAAAAGGCAGGAGTAGGATACATGATGCCTGCTCACACATTCACACAATTCATCATCACAGAGTTTGCACTGAGGAGCTGGAAGGTCACAGACCTTCCAGAATTTCCAGTCGTCCAATTTGACTGGGTCTCGCATACACCTCTGTCTGCTGAGTCTGAAAAAGTTCAGGGTTGCAGTGAGTGTATAAATAAGACTCTTGTTACATTCTGATCCAGCCAGACCAACTCCACCCCCCTATTTTCATTCTTTACACTGTACTAAGCCAATGATGTCCTCTTTGCAGCTTTGTAAGGAAAGAAAATCTAACTTACAGCAGAAAAAAAAAACTCAGCGTATCAACTCAAAATCTTGAACTATTCATGGCAACATGAAACAAATAACATTTCTATATTCTATTTTCTATATTCTAATCCTGGTAGCGTGATTCATGCTATAATACCAGGCATCTGTGGGTGAAACTGCCTACAAACAAATGGACGGTTGGAACACAGCTTCGCTTTTTTCTTTGGTTTGTTTGCACAGTACGATACAGTCTTAGGGGTTCTGACGAAGATTAAAAAATGACTCAGAAGACTGATTATGGAGCTCAACGTGAAATCTCAGTATAGACTGTATTTTAAAGATGCAGCCAATGTAACATAGCCAAATGGTTTGTGTACGCAACATTCTGAAGCCTGAAGGCCTTTATGCACAGAGCACGCTCCAAAAAACCCATGAAATACTGAAGCACTCAAATTTGTCGTGTAACCTACATACACGCTTAAAGAGTTTGGATTTTGCATAGCATTCATCTTAAAAAGGAAGAAAGAGAGATTCTGGGTTTATCATTTCATGGTTTAAAGCTGTATCACGGATGCTTTCGTACATATTTTGAGATGTCAGTGGAGCAGTTTGAGCTCTTGTTGGCAGAGTTGGGACCAAATCTGAGGCGGCAAAGAAATAATTTCAGAGAGCTGACTGACCATAAGCAACATTTAGCTGTGTGTCTAAGGTGAAATAGAAATCTTTTACCAGTTTACTAAAATGTCAGTGAATATCCAGTACCGCTTGATCCAAACAATAAATGCAGCAAATTTGTCCAGCAAATTATGCGTTTGGTGTGAACGAATGCATACAGAAAAGGTGAGTACAGTGTTTGAACATCTTTAATGTTAGTGTTTTGTAGACCCCCCCAAATGAAAATTTTAAACTAAACAGAAGCAGGGAGAAACACCCTTCATCTATGAGGGTTGTAGCAGGGTTTGTCCAACAGAGGGCACTCTCCAACTTGCATATTGGTAACACAACCAATATGGAAGTTGGTTGTGTGCTGGTAAACCAGCACAACAACCAGCTGATGGTGTAAATGAGTAAAAAGTAGCGAGGCGTAACACGTTTTAGAGCAGGGGTAGGCAACTCCAGGCCTCGAGTGCCGGTGTCCTGGAGGTTTTAGATGTGTCCATGATCCATCACAGCTGATTTAAAGGGCTAAATGACTCCTCAGCATTTCTTGAAGCTCTCCAGAGGCCTGGTAATGAACTAATCATTTGATTCAGGTGTGTTAACCCAGGGTGCGATCTAAAACCTGCAGGACACCGGCACTCGAGGCCTGGAGTTGCCTACCCCTGTTTTAGAGAAATCTGCATCTCTTTCACATGAATGAAAGGGGGGAAAATTAAACATCTATTGGAAAACTGTACTTTTAAAATCAATAAATATATCATTGATCCATTCGCTTCCGCTTTTCAGGGTCGTAGGGGGTGCTGGAGCTTATCCCAGATGTCATAGGGCGAGAGGCAGGGTACACCCTGGACAGTTTGCCAGTGTGTCGCAGGGCTAACACATAGGGACAGACAACCATTCGCACTCAATTCACACCTATAGGGAAATTAGGTTTTTCAATTAATCTATCCCCACAAAGTGCATGTCTTTGGACGTTGGGAGGAAGCCAGAGTACCTGGGGAGAACCAACACAAACACGAAAAGAACATGCAAACCTAGCCTGATGGTGGAATTGAACTCACCTTCTTGCTGTGATCCAACAGTGCTAACTGCCGTGTTGCCAATAATAAATAAATAAATAAATAATAATAAATATATCAGTAAAACATAAACCCATAATTTATTGCTTTATTGGGGAAAGAAAACTACATATCGGCAACATTCCCTCTAAGCTGCGCACTGCTGGCACGGTCTCTGCGCACAGAAAATCTGCATTGCGCACACAAAAAAAAATCTAACCTGAATTGAAATTAAAATAAATACGTTAACAATTCTATTTTGTAGTGTTAGTCAGTAAGTGACTGGCTGCTCCAGTATGGGATTCTTCTTCTTGTCCTTAGCGGGCGACCAGCGGCGGTGGTCTGCTGCGCAACCAGTACACTGCTGTAGGTGCCGCAGGTTCTCTTGCTTGACCAAGAATTATCTTCCACGCTTTTCGATCTAAGGCAATGGTTCTTGCCTGCTCGAGGTCAAGTCGAAGGGCTTTCAAATCATCCTGGATTTGTTTCATCCACGTCTTCTTTGGTGCATTTTGATGCACCCTCCAATCGGTGGGGCGGGTTAACCAGAGTAGGCCATGGGGGTAGCTGCTCGGGTCCATTCGACAAATGTGGCCAAACCAACGGAGTCGGCGGCGCTGGATTAGGTCGCCGATCAGCTGATGAGGATGATGTCATTCGAATGACGGTCGCGAAGGGAAACGCCGAGAACGCAGCTAAGGCAACGCATTTGGAAAACTTCAAGCTTGCTCAGGTCGTGTTTCAGCATTGTCCACGTCTCCGCGCCGTAAAGTAGAATGGGCAAGATCAGGGTTAGGTAAAGGCGGATCTTTGTCACCAATGAGATGTTGTTCTTCTTCCAGACGCACCAGCGCAGGGAAGCAAATGCTGCCGCCGCCTGCCCAATTCTGGAGCTTATCTCCACTGATGATGCCACTTTCTTCTGCTCGACGAGGGACCCCAGATATTTAAATTGTTGGACTTGTTTGATCTGCACACCGTTGAGGTGGACGATCGCTGGTGAGCCGTCGGTGGTCAGGACTTTGGTCTTCTCAGGGTTAACCTTGAGGCCGTACGGTTTGGAGTGCCGGGCGATGTCATAGAGTATGGGATTAGAACGATGCCACCTTATCCCATAGGCCAGCCAATGATGTGATTCACATTCGTATATACGCAGCTAATCAGCGTTGTTGACAGGCTATGACAGCGTCCTTATGTGCCGACACCGATGTTTTAGCTAGCAAAGCAGCGTGGCTGATATGGAGTGAAGCCACGTTAATGACAACGTGTACAACCATTGGAGATGTGAGCAGGACAGACGGAGCAATTGACGGAAAAAGTGTGGACTTTATATCAGTTTTTAAATTGTGTTGATAGGCCACGTAAAACCAGAGTTATGATAAAAGTGTGTGTTCGCTCAGACACATGAAAAATTACAAGGAACATTGCATATCGGCAGCACTTTCCATCCTGCACTTCTGCACTCATGCTATGGCCATTTACAGCACAATGTTCAAGTTAGTGCTTAGAGATTAATGAACAAAGACCAAGACAGAGGAAGCAGTTGAAGGGCCTCAAGTCTCATCAACATCAGCTCAGTAGCAGAGGACAGCAGTACTGCTCTGAACTGCAGCAGACACTGAAAACAGAGGAAGTGGTTTTTCCACAATTTGGGAGTACAATGGCACCGCTGTGTAGGCTCTCTCACTGCCTAATGCAAAGGGCGCCCTTTTTAATGCTGAGCACAGGATGTCGAGAGAGACCATCAGCACTTCACAAGGACAGCTGGGGGGGAAAAGAAAGACTGCTCTCTGACTTCTGATTACTTTTGTAGGATAGGTGCTGTACCTGAACTCGTTCCTTCTGCAATCTGGGATTTTGTTCTGACAGAATAAAGACACCATTGCTTCAGTAATGGCAAGTGTGGCTGTGAAATTGTTCAGGCTCTAGCAAGCAGTGATTCTGCCACTGTGTCTCTCAATCAGCCACATTTCTCTGTTTGTTCAGTTATTTATGATTTAAAAATGTTTTGTTACCATTTCAAAAGCGGGTATAGTAAGAAGTTCTTAAAAGTACTACATAACTCAGAGAGGAGAGTTCACTCTGGGGCTTACATTTAATAAGAAATAGGTTTTTAATTCAACTCATGTGATGAGCTGAATGATTTAACCCAAACCTTTATACTATTTGGTTTTCCTGCTGTTTGAAAGCTGGACTAATTCACAATTTTACCTCTCGGTGATTCCTGAGATTAGGGACAAAACAGGTTTTAATTTTCTAAAATATATTTTTTGATTTTTCAAAAACATATTTACATATAATTGTTACACAAAGTTTTGGCTGTCTCACCATGTTTTGGTACAATCTCCCAGGTGTAACATTTTTTAATAATTTATGTTTTTGCTGGAGAAGTGCAAGGTTTTTGTCAACACCGTCAGACACAAAGAAATGCAAAAATATATATTTTAAATTGTTGTTTCAGCTATTTTGACTATTAGCAGCTTCTCTATTCTATTGTTTATGCACATATGTTTTCAAAGTAATTATACCACATTTAAAAGTAAGATTGTTTTGGCTTTTTATTATTAGAGTTACAGTCATACATATTTTCAGAAGCTTGTATTTAATCTGTATAAGAAACAGTCATATTAAGCAGCACATACATTGAGAAAATTACGTATTTTTATTGGAAGATCATGAGGGAGGAAACTATATGGTTCTCCAAAAGAGAAAAATAAACAAAAACTCCATATTATGGAGTTGACAAGGCGCTGACGGTGGTGACACACTAGTAGAAAACAAGATATTATTTCTTTCAAAATGACAATTAAACCTTAACAACCTTTGTAATATCACAAGACACGTCATAACAATTCTGTTTTTGCACATGTCAAGTTCTACATCTTAATAGTTCACCAGCAAGTAGCTGCCTACTACTCCTTGATTCCTAAAGTACTCTGTGGTTGTGTGTTTAGATGCTGCTGGACTTTCTCTCCTTTTGACTCTCTGTGCTTGTTTCCAAAACCTTCTCTTCTGACTTTTTTCTCTTCCTTTCAGATCACTGGTGTTCTTTATTTTTCCCTCTTTCACTCTATTTCTCCATCTTTCCCTTTATGAGAAACTCTTTCTTCAACTCAGGCTGGCTGTTAATTTTTTCTCTCTTTCTTTTTTGATCATACCTGTTCCTTCTCTTTCGTTCCTCTACTGACAGCTTCCCCTTTGCTATTCTAGCCTGAAATGTACCATTTGTAATTACTATAATTTTTCTGAACCTTATGCTTTTTCACAGATTAAGGATGAATATTCACAACACAATTATGCATTAAGCAATAGAAATGCTATCCGGCCATTAAGTTTGATGTCATTAGCCATTTCCAGGTCCAAACTCCACTGCAGATCCCAAAGTCAAAGGAACTCTGCGGCATCACTGAGAGTTACAAACTGTCTAAATTCTTTCATCTTTAATAAAATGATCAGTGTGGCTGCTCTACCAGGTGTAACATCCAGGCATCCATAAAAACAGAATATATGAAATTTAACAGAGTTAGAAGTTAGATTGCTTGTTTCCACCTGAACATGATATACCAGCTCTGCTACCACTTCCAACATAAATGGAGACAGAAAACTAAACAGCAGTGACTATTGTCAGGTTACTGAAGTTGGGCTAGCTGGTATATAGTGATGTGCTACGTGATCGCTAGCGACACAGCTGTGTTAGCATAACATAAACACAGTGAAGCTGGAGGATGAATGCTAACTTTTTTCCACTTGATAAAAGTTAACGTGAGGGTTCCCGATGGTTAGGCTGACAGTGATCACTGGCTGTTTTTAGGGGCTTGTTCAAATGTAATAGAACAAGATAAAAAGCATTAAAACATTTTAACAGCACAACAGGCTTAATAAACACAGAGTAGTTTGGCCCGGAAGCAGGATTCATACATCATCACTTAAAGAACAGCTCTCGGGGCACAGCTAGCTCAGTAGATGCCACATGATCGAAAGGTTGGGCGTTCAAATCCAACGAACAGAGGCTATCCTGGATTGGTAGCTGCCCACTGCATCACTGAGTGAATGGGTTAAATGCAGAGGACTAAGCATTTTCCTACAGGACTAATAATGTATACATAAACAATGAGATTCAAGATAAGGCAAATTTGATAATATTTGACACATCTGTGAAGCAGAAATATCAGTAAAATACACAAGAAGTAATATGACTGAAATATTAGTAAAAAAATAACTTAATATAAATGGTGAATAGCACACTTTTGTGACATTTGTCAACACCATCAGACAAAAATCCTGATGGTGTTGACATCTGATGGTGTTGACAAAATACCCAACTTTCTCTCATAACACATGTTTTTCTGACAGAAGCCATCTTGTTTTTCATCATTTGCTTATGGCCTCTACAATCTACCTAAATGAGGCTGTTTTTACAAGAAAAAATAATTAAATCTTGGATTACATCAACTTTGGTGTTGACACACTATGGTTGTGACACAGAGTTTTATCAGAAAGGTGTGCAATAAATGAAATAAAAACAAACAAATTATCACAGCAGTGACCTCATGGCATGTGTATCAAACAGGAAGTGGTAAAGGGGCCCTCAGAGTGTAAGCTGCCCACAATAATTCCAGATTTTTTTGTACTTTTAAAAAAATCTGACGGTGTTGACAAAAACTCTGGACACGATTTTAATCACTTAAAAAATATTTAAAAATAAATTTTCAATTGCATATTTTGATATTATATAAGGTATTGACTTAAATACTTAGTGACGAGAGCCATGATGTTTAATTTTACATTACTTTTAATTTTTTTTCTATATTTTAATATTAACACACCTGCTTCTGGACAATGGATTTTTAAGGTACTGGTAATGTATTGTACCATTTAAAATAAATATATATTTATAAAAAATGCAAAATCATAGTTTTGTTGTATAAACATTGACTTGGTTTGTCTTTTAGGCAGTTGGGTCAACACTTGTATGCATATTTTTAACCCCAAAATTGGGTTTTATCTGCCGGACATGTTTTGTCCCTTACCCCAAGAATCACTGCTCTAATATTTCAGCTGCAGGTCACCTGCCACATTGATTTTAGGCTCATTTGTCACAGCTAGCCTTTGTAGCTCTCACGAATAAAACAGCAACTTTCTTCAAAAAACAAAGAGAGAGGATATTTCTTTTGCTTTCAGGAGATTCAAACTCACATGCAGTTTTCTGGCAGGTAACATTGGTTAGGACTGTGCCACCTGAGCTAGTGGAAACAATAAGTTCTGAATGTCCGCCTAAGGCCAACTTGCAACGCACAATAAGCCATGACCCCCAAGAAAAAACCTTTTCTTGTAGATAGCCCCTGGCCACTTGTACTGGAGATGACCTGCTTTTGGCTTCAGAACAACTTTAATTCTTCACTGCACAGATTGAACAACCTTCTGGAAATATTCATCAAAGAATGTGGTCCATACTCACATGATAGCATCACACCGTTGCTGCAGATTTCTCGGCTGTTCACTCATAATGCATAATGTTCATACGTAAGAGTCTCCTGTTCCGCCATGAGCCAAAGGTGGTCTGTTGGATTGAGATCTGGTGACTGTGGAGGTCATCTAAATAGTGAACTCTTTATCATGTAGACAAAAAACAGAAAAAAGATTATTAGAGCTTTGTGACATGGTGTGTTATCCTACTGGAAGAAGCCATCAGAAGATGTAGTCCTAAAGTGATGGACATGATCAGCAGAAATAGTCACGTACGCTGTAACTCCTAAACAACGCTTATTTGATGCTAAGGGCCCAAAATACCACCACTACTAATCTGAACTATTGATATAAGGCAGGATGTCATGTCTGACCCTACAATCTAAATGCTCACAGCAGAAATTCTCAGAGTCATCAGAAGAAATGTTCTTCTATTGTCAGATTTTGGTGAACATTTGTCAAATGTGGCCTTAGTGTCTTGTTCTTAGGTGACAGGAGTGGCAGAAGACAATACTGGGGGGGTCTTTTGCAAACTAAGATGCTCTTCTGCATACTTGTAACAATTGGTTACCGGTATTTGAGTTACTGTTGCCTTCCTCAGTCTGAGACATGCTGGCCTTTCTCCTCTGACCTCTGACATCAACAAGGGACACCAGAGGTCAGGGAACTGCTGCACCCTGGATATTTTCTCTTTTTCGAAACATTCTTTGTAAACCCTAAAGGTAAAGGTTTTGGAAAACTCTAGTAAATCAGCAGTTTCTGAAGTATTCAGACCAGCCTGTCTGGCACCAACAACCATGCCACGTTCAAAGTCACATAAATCACTTTTCTTTTCTTCTCTATTATGGATGTTCAGTTTGAACTTCATTAGGTCATGTTAACCATGTCTACGTGTCTAAAATTGTTTCCATGTGATTGGCTGATTAGAGAGTCACATGGTACCTAGCAAGTGTCCAGTGAGTGGTTATAAATGGCAAAATAATATATATATAATTTTTAAAATGTGCCATACACTACAACATGTGGACTTTTGAAACAATGTCCAAGTGTCAACAAGACATTTGCTTAACTCTTTTTCAAACCAAATGTAACAGGATGTTAGTTTCGATGGCTGTGAGGCCTCAGATGTCTTTTAGACCTTTAATCAAAAAAAAATTCCCCTGCGGTTTATAACTTTTTGCCATTTCATTTCTTGCATTCATTTTTAACATGTCTGAGCTGGAAACATATTTTCTTGATGGTCTAACCTTTCATGGATCGAGTTTTAAAATGTGACTCTTATGAAGTACTAAGAAAATCTTTGGGCTACAGATTTCTTTGGGCTACATTTGGCCATGACTAAGGGGAATTGACTCAAGACAGTCTGGCTATGGCCATATTTCTCTCTGATGAGGCGAAGGTACCAAAAGTAGCCCAGATTGGGCCAAATATGTCCACTATCTTTTATTCATCTTATTTTATCTTATTCTATCTTATTTTCATTCATAACAAGATTTGCTTGAGGTGTCATTTTGACAGCTCGGTGAATAAAGCCTGTTAAATTACTGTTAGCCTTACTGTGTAGCCTTGTTTATGCTTCAACCACTGCACATACCCGTCTAACTGTTTTAAACTGGTTAGTAGCTTGTGTCACCTGATATTTCTGAAAGAACACCATGCACATTGCATAATGAAGACCAATCAATTCCCCACCACCACCACCAAATTATACAAATGAATTTTTCCTTCAAACGTCATGTCATTCATGTCTGACGTCACTTTTGCGTAGGTTTATGGGATCTTTGGTTTTGTTGTCAGCCACCGGAGACCTTCTGATCAATTAACAATGATTCACTGAGGTCAAATTCCCTTCACGGCTCAAAGAAAACAGACGACACCATTGTAAGCATCTTGGTGAATTTTATATAGCAGGTTATTGCTCTCTTTATAAAAGATTTCTCGGGTGGTGCCACAGAATCATGCTGATAGAGCCCTTCTTCACATATTGATCTCTATTTGGTAATTCTGTGCTCACATGATGAAGAGGGGAAAGCAATGACTGGAATGTGGAGTTTGGTTGAGCAGATTCCGACACATAAAGCAAACTGCATGCAGGCACTTGCCAGCATGTGCGTGCATGCATGCGTGCGCATCTAATCCTTCAAAAGGCTGGCAGTGACTGGCCCAAAAATCGGATGTTTTCTCATTCGAGCGTTTCCCAGACACACCTCTCTTTGCCTCCTCCTCCTGCCTTTTCTCCACTTCTATATACCGTCTGTCTGCCTGACATCCCCGTAATTTACTTTATAGTTGTCGGTAAAGGGGGAAAGTGGAAAAAAAGATTTCAGAATATAGAAAAAGATAAAAGCTCCTTCTGCTGTTCCTCTCTCCTTCTTCTCCTCCTCCTCCTCCTCCTGCTGCTCCGTGACACACATGCCCACAGCCTTGGGGCAGTATAGTTAAGGAGGTATGTAAAGTTTGTCTTTTTTTAGGACCTGTAAGGGACAAAACCAGAGGTGGTCAGGAAAAAAAAGGGAAAGCCAGAGTGAAGAAAAGGCAAAGATGGAACCTGAGAGGGGTAAAAAATGTCAGAAAAGGATGTGAGCTGCAGGTGTGAGAGCTTCATATGTGCCTCTCACACACACAGACTAGTCCTGACAAAGAAATAGTGCTCATGGGGGTGAAGAGAAATCGACAGGAACTGGGGGCAGCTGAGATAAACCAGAGAGAGAGAGGCAGCAAAGATATTAGCTCATAAAAAGGCACTTAGAGCTGCAGTTAGGAAACTCACATTCATCACTCCTAGGTGAGCGAACGTGCGCATTTTTTTCTTCCCCACCAGCAGCTGCTCCCGTTACCAGGAATTACAGAGACAGAATGACAAAAGATGTCACGATAACAACTGTGTGAGAAACAGAAGAGTGATGGGGAATGTGGGAGGATAATCTGATTTTAAAAAGTGACAGTTCAGCGTGTTATGTGTCTGAGAGAATCAAATTAGAGAACCCACAGGAGCGGGGGAAAAACAGTCTGTCCAGTGAATTTAAATCTTAAAATAAAGAAGATGATGGCATCTGCTAAGGGGAAATGTGCCAGTGCCCAGGCGCTGCATAGCCTGCAATTTCTGGGCTGGGTGGCGGGGGTCAGTATAATCAGCTGTACGAACCATGTCTCTCAAATCCTTTACCCCGCCCATTAAATACAAGCCATTCTTGTTTGTCTCATTCACTCCAGCAGGACGCCTGTGAACAGGACGCATGTTCACTCTGTTTGGACTGGAACTTAAAACGACTGACTCTTTCCTTTCTTTTTTTTTTCTCTTCTATTTTTTTTCAGGGCAGGATTTTAAATAAGCCACTTTCTATTGTTTCAGCTCCCTTTGATGTTTTTCTAAGGATCACACACCCTGACAGAAAAGTTGGGACTGATTCAGAAAGCAGGGGGGGGGGAGGGGGGGGGGGAATCCAGAGAGACAGACAGACAGAGCTGTGCCCTGAAGCTTTCTGGGGAAGAAAGCGGAGACAGATAAAGAGTCAGAAATAATCTGAGGGAGAGAGAGAGAGAGAGAGAGAGAGAGAGAGGAGGGAGGGAAGAGCACAGCTGTTGTGCAAAGACGAGGAAAAAAATACAGATAAAAAAGGCGAGGAGGTGCACAAGTGTGAAGGGCGAGGAAAGGAGACTGACAAGGACGACCAAGGCTGGAGAGAGGAAAAAGGGAGATAAATGCGAGAGTCAGCAAACAAAAAAGGGCCAGAGACCGAGGAGTAGGTCCAGGCCAAGGCCAAGAAAGATATAAAGAGGAGCCAAAGTGAAGACAAAACTGAGACAAACAGCAACTAACAGACACCTGACATCACGGCCAACGGCAAGAATGGAAGAGCAGCGAGACGACAGGAGAGGCTAGAGAGAGAGAGCGTGCACGAGAACGAGCTGTGGTTTGACACGAGGAAGAGGAGTAGATTTCCTCATCATGATTTATTCAGCTGATTTCCCAAATTTAACCAACCTGTGCCAGAAGAGCAACTTCGTCCCAGGATAGAATGAAGAGAGGAGCTGAGAGATACCTATAAAATCTGCGAAACCTCTTTCCTTATCCTCCACCTTCCTCTCCTCCTTCCTGGCTTTCTCTTTACATCAAGCTTTAAATCCGCCAACTTCCTCTTCCTCTCTCCTGACATCTCCTCTCCTTCCCCCCTTCTCTCTATATCCTCACTATGTGGATACCAGCTGTGCTCCTATGGATGCTTAATATCAGCAATTTGTGCTCAGGACAAGACTATACAGACTATTACCAATCTGGAGACATGGGCACACAGGTAAGAATTTACACTTCACACTTCACGACATGATAATTATGTTAGTTTTGCTTACAATCGATTCCATACAGATGAAAATTTTTGAGAAAAAGCTGAATGAATGAAGAATTGTAGATGCTTCCATGGATGGCACACAGATGTTATAGAAATTAAAGAACCATTAACTATGTGCTTGATATGTAGACACAGACAGTAGATTGCCCAACTGTTGAGATTGTCCTCTGCACCGTCAGCACTGAAACACTATATGTGAGAATACGTTTTGTAAGGATTGCGTTATTTAAGCTGTATTTACTTAGGCAATCTCACAGATGTAATCTTTTTTACACAAGCAACATTTCCAACAATCACAATGGTTTACACAATGGAGTCATCATAAAATCAATAAAAGCTAACCTGATGCCTTCCAACCGACAGTGACTTTTTGGGACATGTAACTTTTGCAGAACTTCAACTGGCTATTGTTGTAGCTGTCTCATATATGTCATCAAATTGTGAATATTAAGTCTTCCAGCAATTGTTTTGCTCCTTCATGATGTGTTTGCACACTATAAGCTATTTAACAAAATGCAAGGTGCTCAGTGATATCTTGCTTTAGCCTGAATTTTGTTATTGTGTAGGAACATTACAGATAAGTAATGCAGTGAAAACCAAACATTTTGTCTAAATGGAGTTTGGAATAAGCTTTCAATAATAGCATCATGAGCATAACAATGGCCATTAAAATGTTCAACTGGAAAATAAATACAATTATGTTTTAGGGGAAAAACACAGTGTTCATTCTTGTGGTACACTGACACTTCAATAGCATAAAATACATACAGTCAAATGAAAAATAAAGTGCATAAGTGCTTTAAACCCAACATTCACACTAAAAAGGATGTAGTGGGGCCACTTGGGGTTCAATATCTTGCCCAAAGATACTTTGACACCCAAGGATGCACACCTGAACCACCGGAGATCAAACCACTGACCTTCTGAGATGAAAACCCACTCTACCTCTTGAGCCACAGTCATCCCATTAATAATAATTATATTATGTTTGTCACTATGTCACAATCCTGGGACGTCACAGGAAATTCAACTTGAGCATGGTGGCGTAAGAGTTATGATTTGTGCTTATTTTGCAGACACAGGACCTGGATACCTTCCAGTCATTTAGTCAACCATGTATTCCTCTGTATACCAAAGTATTCTGCAGTTGAATGTGAATCTGTCCAACAGCTAAAGCTTGGTTTTAGTGGTCAAACAAACTGGATCATGTGAGGACGATGAGCCCAAATAGAGCAGTGACTATAATAAAATGGCTAAAAAGAAATTAAAATAAAATAAAAACAATAAAATGCTGCTTTAGTCCAGTTAAAGTCCAGGCCTCAACCTAAAAAAATTGTGTGGGAGATGAAGCAAGTAGCCCAAAAACAAATGTCCACAAACATGAAGCACTATAAAGAGAATTCCTCCACAAAAATGCATGTGATTGATAGTCATAGAGAAAACAATTGCTTCCAGTTACTGCTGGCAAAGTTTCTTCTACAAGCTGAGTCATGGGATATATTTAGTTTTCCACCAGATTGTATCATGTGAATAAATAAATTTGGTAGATTTATGAGAACCTAAAGAAAGTGGCATCATTTTTGTATACTATGTAAAAAAAAAAAAAAAAAGTGTAATGCACTTAAGATTAAAGAAAACACCATCTTCTTAGGTGCTTGAATGCAAATGCATACTCCAAAACTAACAGTAGTCAAGTGCAAACAGTTTTTCTTTCAGTGAAAACTTAAAACATGAAGATTCCTCGCCATAGAGCTGGCTGCACACAAGATGGTATCATCTGCATAGAAGTGAACATTTGATGTTCCTTTGTAAAATGTTTAGATTGTGTGATATTATCAGATAATTTATATTGTATAACAATATAATTTATATTGTATAACAATATAAATTAATAATTACATTGTTATATTATATTTAATTAATAAGTTATATTGTAATATAACTTATTAATGTATAACATTAACAGCTGGGGGCCAAGTATTGATCCCTATGGGACACCTAAATCCTTCAAAAGCCTAAAACACAAATTATAAGAAACTTTAAGAACCAGTTATAAGAAGAATCCTTGCAGCCTCTAGAAAGCAACTTATTAATAAATCATACAAATAGTATGATCACAGAAACATGGAGTAGATTTCTAAATATAGAGGTTATCAATTGCTTTTCATTACACAAAATGAGATTAATTATTTATATAATACATTTGTTTTACACAACTTTTTTGTTTTGTTTTGTAAATCAACTGCTTGTTTCTGTGATGTTATTAAGTTATGACTAAAAAAAGAAAAAAACAAAAGTCAGCATGGTTTTGAAAGTTTACCTGACAACAAAGGCTGTTTACGAGCCAGCCAGGAAATGGTTCGGTGTTTGGTTTCCTGCTCTAGGAAAGTAGACCTCATTTAGTGGAAGCTGCTCGGTGCATAAGTGAAAAACTTCAGACTTATCAAAAACATCTATGACAACAATAGTGCTTTTCACGCTTAAGCTAGAGGACTTGTTTTTCTTCTAAGCACTTTTTCCATACGTGTATGTATCTTTTTTAAACTGTGTTTAAGTCACAATAACTTCAGACTTAATGTGGTTGTAATACTACTACTATGCTACTATTAGTAGCTGTAGTAGTCTACTACAGCTACTAACAGCAACAGCAATAATAATAAGAGTGAGAAATGAATGGGTGTGTGCACATGTGTGTGTCTATATGCCAGCAATGCCGGATGTTAGACACACCCCAAAGCAATGGATGCAAGATCAGTCAATTATGACTTCACGGTCCCTTAGCGATTACCTCATGTTATGTGATCAACTAACAATGCAAGAGAGAAGGAAGAGCAGGAGAAAAAGGGCAAAATGAGAGAGAAGAGTCTGTCATCTGCTGTGTAATGAGAAATACAGCGCTAAACAATTCTACAGTAAATATACCACAAACATTTCTTTCTACTAGTTTTAAATAGCAACCTAGGTTGGGCAAAAGATTAATAGGAAATCAAAAGATCCTTGAATTAATTCCGTACAAAAAGGGCAAGTATGTTCTTTTCTGTTCTGCTGAAGTTGATCAACTATATTTTTAGAAATGCACTCAGCTCTATTTTATAGTTTATAAATGTGCAAAATGGCTGTCAGATAGATTTACATCACCTGACAGCTATTTTCATCCAAAACAAAAGTTACACGTGTGGCACAGCTCAGGGGATGACGGAGTGCAAAGGAGTCTCATGCGTAAAAACAGCTGTCTACAGGCCTTTAGAGACTAGGGAGAAACACAGACAAACAACTGTCTGAAAGAACATTTAAAAAAGTTGCTGGGATTAAAGGTTCTGGGTTCACTTAGGTGGAATCAAGACCAGTACTGGTTCTTTTAACTTAGGTATCTCAAAAGCAGATATGGTCTAAAAACAGCATCTCTTATTTCCAGTAGTGCCACCATGAAGTTGTCATGGATCATGAAGCTGGAGCTTTGTGTATACAGATTTTTATGCAGGTTTTTTTTTTTTACACTAAATACAAAATTTCATATTTATAGTAACAGGTGGACATAAAAACTGCTATGAAGGGGAGGTTAATAATGACAGTAAAGTATGTTGATATTTGTTAAGATGGATGGAGGGAAATGAAAAAGGAGGGGGGAGGCAGACAGAAAGAGATAAATGGAAATAGTGATAACACTGCAGAGATCCAGTTTCTGTTTAGGCAGTGCCAGCTGTGCCAGTCTGCTCTCTCTCAGCCTGGGAAATTAAACAACCCACCCATGTTCCCAGGAAGACTTCAAATGTGACACTCAAAGACCAACTCCCTGCTGACATTTAGTCAGATAATACAGCAGCGTCTATTAGTCAGTTAATCTCTCATCTTTCATCTACTCTATTAAAACAGAAGAAAGTCATTTATCATGATGGCGGGAAAATCATTAAGGGAATGACTCACAGCTGGAAGGGTTTATAGAGCGATATCTGCTTTAAACTGATTTACTGTATGGATCTCGTCCACCACATTGAATAATCTCCATTACGTTTGTCTATTTAAGGAGGCCCAGTGTTGTCCTAGAGTAAACTCCAAGAGCTCTTACATAGGAGGCTTCAATGGAAGCTGACCTGTTATGCTCATTTCCAGCTCTGTCTTCTGTTTTTAGACTATAGTAGAGTAACTCTGGATGATTCATACAGTACTATGCAAAACCATTGAGTCACCCCTCAATTCTTTATATTTTCCTTCGAAGCAGCCAGACTTTCTTGTAGTTTTTTTAAAGTGCCATTGAGCTATAGTTATCCAGGATTTCTGAAGTTCTTTCAAAGTTTTTCTTTGGACATTGGCTGCTTTTTCACTTATTGTCTGAATACCTGCTAATTTTCAGATGAATGTTTTTTGTTTGTTAAGCCAGTTGAGACTGACCTATGAATCATTCAAGCATAAAAAGGCTCCTAACTGAAGGGATTAAGTAGTGTTTTGTCTGCACATAAAAGACAACTTAGCAAAGAACCAATTTTAAATTGTATCTTTAGGTACTTTATTACCAGCAGCTGTCACAAAAACACAAAACTTGTTCTCATTTTTGTAGCCAAATGTATGAAAAATGCCAAAGATGACACAGTTTGACAGGCATAAAATGGCTCTTTAGCACGATGTGCAATGTCCTTGAAACAACTTGGGGAAACTATACAAGTGGAGGAAAAAAGAAGTGCCAGGCTTAAAACCTATCTACAGCAGATGAACCATATCTTAAAGTCATGTCCTTAAGAAATATGAAGGAAAGCAATCAAAGACCTGACACGGGACCTAAGAGATGCATCTGGACTTTCAGTTGATCCATCTTCTGTTCACTGAAGCTTCATCAGAAATAATCTCAGTGGAAGGGTGGCTGTCAAGAAGGCTTAAGGTGGAGAAACCGGGAGGAAAGGCGGAGGTATGCCACATTATACAAGAACCGGAGTGAAAACAGGGGGCAACACATGTGGTGGAGTGATGAATCCAAATGTTAAAGGTTTCATTCAAATCATAACTGATATGTTGGAGGTTAGGAGAGAGGAAGGACAGTGAGTGCCCATCTGTAAAACACGGTGGAGCCTCTGTCATGGTTTTGGGCGGCATTTCAACCACTTGTTTTGGGGACTATCAAAATTGATGGAATCTTGTATGCAAAAAAAGTGCCAGAGATTTAGATCCACCATGCAATACCTTCATTTTTCAGCAAGACAATGAAAAACCCACTCCCAGTGCAGTAAAACCATACCTGGATAGAAAAAACACACAGTGGAACACTATCAGTCATGGATTGGCCTCCCCAGAGCCCGGACCTCAACACTGTTGAAGCAGTGTGGGATCATGTTGACAGAGAACTGAAGTCAGAAGTCAGAAACGTCCAAAGAAGACCCAGGAGAACTATTCCTGAAGGCTACTAGAAATTAGAAGAGTTTGCCTTTATTATTCAACACACTCTGAACTCTCTTAAGTTCAGGCTGTGTTGAAGAATAAAGGTGGTCATACAAATATTGACTTTCAAGCTTGTTAGAATTGCACAAACTCTGTTGTTATTTCAATAAATTGCTGCACCTATTTCCCAATTTCCTAGCAAAATACAAAGAAATGAAGGTGACTCAAGACTTTTACATAGTGCTATATATACTGTGTATTTATTTGTAGACTTATGTATACCCTATGTGTATTCTCAAATTAAGTTTTCCTGCTTTGGATTTTTTTTCTTTTTTGTCATTAAAAAATAGCAGTGTGTGCAGGTGAAGAGAGGACATGCATGCTCTTAACTAACAGTAGCCAAAAACAACATGTTACAACACATTGGCAGCTGAGGTATTCACTGTTTACCCAGAACAAACCAGCAAACTCAACGCTGTAAATTCCACTGTATCAAACAATTTTTCACCAAAAATACACGACTAAATCGTTCTGAAGCCAAACTATAAAAAGAGTGTTTTTAAATTATTTCTATTTTATTACACAACCAAAACACCCTCTTAGCTGCAAGATTTGTGACGTTTGTTTATCATCTTTCAGGTTCATTTTCTGTTCTAACTCTTTTTACTGTTCCCCCCCAATCTTCTGTTGCAGTCAAATGACCAGCTCAGTTTGGAGGCAATAAAAAGTGTGGATGACCTTCTACAGTTCCTATACCCTGAATACAGTGTGATTCAGCAGTGCCTAAAGAAGAGGTCATGGCACAGCTCTTCATCCCCCTCTTCATCGTCTTTATCCACATCTTCAATGAGCCCTTTACTCAACGCTAACAATCAGGACATGTGGGTTCCGATGAGGGAGGAGGCTCTTTACAAAGTTGATGACACTTGGCGAGGTAAACACTGACGTGCTTGCACAGAGGTAGTCTGTTTATTATTATTTCTTCAGAATCATTAGATTTGTGGAAGTCAAGACAGTGTTATTGCTGCTAATGTCAGCCTTTCAATCACAGCAGTCTGAAATACTTGAACAGACTGGCAAAGTGGAAAAAAATGTAGCAGTGATATAACCACACAATTGTGTTTTTTAAGGACTGACAGATGGATTTCATTGTACTGGAGACAGAAAATGTAGCTGGTATTGCAGAGAATCAGGATTTCCTCTCCCTAAAACCTCTAATAAACAGGAAAAACAAAGAAAGGGGGAAACAAACAGAATCTACCTATAATTACCAGCATACAATGGAAATTACTGTTGTGTTCACTGAGCGGCTGTGTGTCAAAAATGTGCTTCTGCAGAAACAAATTGTGGCGAGAATTACCCCAAATGTGGTTTCTGAATCCTCAGGTGGGTGTTTATACACTCATGTGGAAAAATATGTGAACAACAACACGTGAAGTATTTCACTATTTAAAAAAAAAAAAGCCAACATGCAGAAGCAGTATGTAATACCCTGAATACACCCTTACCGCTTCCATAAGAATTAAAAGGGTAAGTAGCAGCCAGGCACTGCTAATCAAGTGCACATGATTAACTGATCATCAGCAAGTGTGAGCACCTCTAAAGAAAAGCTGAAATTTTGGCAGTTTTCTTATCTGCAGCATTCAGGTATGTGTTCACACAATGCCAGGGGAAAAAGACATCAGCAATGATCTTTAGAGAGGCAATTGTTGCTACCCATCAGTCTAGAAAGGGATGCAAAGCCATTTCCAAACAATTTGAAATCAATCATTCTACAGTGAGAAAGATTACTCAGCAGTGGAAAACATTCAAGACAGCCTCCAGTCATCCAAAGAATTGATGCCCCAAGGTCAGACCATGCAATGCCTAGAGTGAAAAAAAAAAACACACCTCAGACTCTACAGGTCTCAGTTAGCATGTTCAATATTAAAGATAACGGCAGTACAATTATGTATGATGTGTTTGAAACTGTTTTAAGGAGAAGGCCTCTTCTCTCTGAAAAAACAGCATGGCTTAGGTTTGCAAAGTTGCATCTGAACAAATCAGAAGACTTCTGTGCTTTGGACAGACAAGCCCAAAGTGATAGACAGAAAACCCAGCATATCAGCACAAACACCTCATACTGACTGTCAAGCACGGAGGTGGATGTGTGATGGTTTAGGCTTGTTTTGCAGCCAAAGGACCTCGCAACCATCAACTCCTCTGTAAAGTGTTCTAGAGTCAAATGTGAAGCCATTGTCCCACACCTAAAGCTTGGCCCAAACCAGATGATGTAAGGGGCAGTGATCCCCAAGCATAGCAGCAAGTCAACAACAGAATGACAGAGAAAGAAAAGAAATTCAAATTCAAATTCGAATCAAGGTGTCGTAACGACCCAGTTAAAGTCCAGACCTCAGCTCCACTGAAATGCTGTGCTGGGAACTTAAGAGAGCTGAATTCCCGCAAACCTCAATGAAATGAAGCACCACTGTAAAGAAGCGTGGGCCCAAATTCCTCCATAATGATGTAACCGACTAATAAAGCCATACAGAATACCGTTGCTTAAAGTGAATGTTGCTAAAGGTGGATCTATAAGCTATAAGCATCTCAGATTGTGCTTAAGTAATTTTAGAATTAAACTGAAGGTGTGGTTCAAAGATGTCTGGTGTGGCCTTCACAGAGGGGTGCAGTTCCTGTTGTCATGCATTGTTGGCTGTATTTTCAGTCATCCTGGAGGAGATCCAACGAACCTCGTGCCAGCCCAGAGAGGTGTGCATTGAAGTCGCTAAAGAATACCCAGAATCCACCAGTCAATTCTACCTCCCTCATTGTGTGGCGCTGCATCGTTGCGGTGGATGCTGCAACAACGAAGCTTTTTACTGCACAAATACAAGTTACGCTCTTGTGAACAAGACGGTAAGCCATGCACCCAGAGTCTCTATTTTACCTCCTTGTATCTAACATCTTGTTATGGTTGCCCTGAGAGGCCAAACAGACTGCAACTTAAGAAAACATCAGCAATAAGAAAAATGCTGCAAAAGCACACAAAACACAATGGAAATAGGAAAAACGACAACAGAAAAATAGGAAAAAACAAAACAGAAATAGGGGAAAAAAAACAAGGGAAGTGTTTCTGGGGGGACAATAACCATTGACGGACCAGTTCCAGGAACCCAAAACATCGTAGGCGTGTTTTATCATGATTAATATAATACTGATGACAGATTTTTAGGCTAATGGTTAGGCTAACACACTTCCTCACAAAACCGATAAATCCTCCACTTTTTTTAAGTGTCTCCCAGCACAATACTTAACATATTTTGGTTCCTACAACTGGTCCGTCGGGTTATTGTCTCCCCAGAAACACTTCCTTTGTACTTTTGGAAATCAGCTTTTTTTCCTATTTCTGTTTTAGTTTTTCCTATTTCCGTTCTCATTTTTCCTATTTCCGTTGTCATTTTGTTTTGTGTGCTTTTGCAGCATTTTTCTTATTGCTGGTGTTTTCTTAAGTTCCAGGCCGTTTGGCCTCTCAAGGTATCTTGTACACTCTTCAGCGCTTGAATTATTTAACACTCTGCTCCAGATTTTATGCTCTTGCACCACAAACTGCATCAGGAAAGAGGACAGAAACCAATCTGCCCATTTATGTAACCAGCTTGTCTGTATCACAACACACCCTACTCCAGTGGGACAGCCTTTGGCTGCAAATGGACATGATGTTAAGACAATATACACAGTTGAGTCACGCACAGTTGCACAATCTTACAACAATTACATCAACATCTAAACATCAGCAGTACTGCAGCAGAAGAACAGGAAAGAAAAGAACAAACACTAATTCCTTCCACAATGCAGACTTTTATGCACACATGCACGTCTAACTTTCTTCTTCCCGCTCCTAGCTGATGGAACGGTCCCAGTCCAGGTTGGATTACACTGCTGTCACGGTAACCTTCATCAACCACACTTCATGCGATTGCCTCCCCAAGCGGCCGCTCCGCTCCATCATCAGACGAGCAGCAACAGATCACCTGTGAGTTGGAGTGATAGGTGAAGAGTGACGCGTGGGTGCCTTTACAGCCATTCATGACTGACTCTTTTGTGTATCCATGCATTTATAATATAGCGTGAGTGCGTGTCTGTGTTTTGATAGGTGCTCTCCTCCTGAACGTGCCTGTGCCTCGGGCTTAGTATGGGATCCAGCAAATTGTGTGTGCGTCTCTGCAGACACGATAAACTACCCTGAGAGAGAGGCAGGTAAGCATGCATGAGTCATGTTGGTCAAATTAGTCAATCTCTGCTCATGCTGATGCATATTCAGTCTAGTCCATCAGTGGTTCTCAAGCATGTGGTTGACACCCACTATAGACAAAACTGACAATTGCAGTTTTTCCACTGATGTGGCGCAGATGGCCAATTTAGAACTAGTTCCACCCTTTTGTGCTGAAAAAAGACTAGCACCAGAGCCAAGGAGACCACTACCCCAACTTCTCCTAATGACGCAACATAATAATTGGTTCTCAATCCTCTTGAGCCCCTGGTACTCAAAAGGCACCAACACAGAAAGGGATCTGCATTGGTACCAGAACTACAATGGTGGAAAAAGAGTCATAGAAGAGTAAACTTTTTGGCAAATGAAACCAAAGTGTTAAATCCAGTGAACAAGGCTGACTTATGTTCCAAATAAAGCCTTTAAATGAGGATGTCAAAGTTTGAGCGTCATTTTGATGACATGAAAAACAGAGATTAATTCATGGGTCAAACTCTCACTGCAGAGTTTGATATTTGTCTGACCCACCCTTTCTGCAGCATGGACAGCACAGACACTCCAACGTGTTAGAAATAGTGTTGTTTTTTAAACTCAGACATGTCCTTTAAAGCAGCGGTCCCTAACCCCCGGGCCTCGGACCGGTACCGGGCCGCAAGAGTTGAGACTCAGGTGTGAAATGTATGGTTTTCAGGGTTTTTATCAGTTTTCAGCGTTATTTTGTTATCGTTTTTATCGTTAACTCGGTTTTCCAGGGTCTTTTCACGTGTGTTATGAATAAATTGTCTTTTTTCGGTACCGGTACTGGTTTTATTTTGTTGTATTTATCCGCGACACCTTAAAGGCCGGTCCGTGAAAATATTGTCGGGCATAAACCGGTCCGTGGCGCAAAAAAGGTTGGGGACCGCTGCTTTAAACAAGACATGTCCTTTTAATTGGGTCACGGCTCTGAAGTGGAATGCACAATAGTACAAAAAACTTCCACTGAACACGTTTTGGGATGTGAACCAGATAAAACAACTGAGTAACAACACCCAGATGATGATGATGATGGTGATGATGATGGCGTTTGGGTGGCAAATCTTTCCCTGAGGTACTGCCTATTCATTTGTAGCAGGAATGTTTTTGTGCCGTTTTACTTGTACAATCATGTAGTGAACTACAGTTCCTACCATTCTTTTTTACATTAAAGTAACCTCTCTTGACATATATTATTGTTTATCATTTTCATAGCTGTTCATCTGATCTATACTGAGAGGTCCGTCTTTGAACTATTGTTTCCACAGGCAACATTAGTATAAGTGTAAACCAAAAACTATTCTCTTCTTTGGATTTACCACAGGTATGTGTCCTAAGAAAAGAAAATGCCAGTCTCTCTGCAACTTAACCACAGTTCCTGTAGCTGCCTGCCAAACTGACAGCCATGAAAACACTAAACTTTGAGAGGCTGCAAACATAATACTATCATGCTAACAGGCTGATGTTTAGCTGACATATCATGAAGTCAAATCTTAGTTCAAGGTACAGCTGCAGGGAATCTTTTGTACTGGACAGATTAAAATGTTGACCTGAATATAATCAGGAGGCCATCAAAGGCATTAGATTTCATCCTCTGGTGAACTTGAACATCTAACCCTAACCCATATTTCATGACAATCCATCAAATGTCTGTATAGATGAGCTAGTTTTAGTTGCTCCCTTATTCGTAAGGGATCGCCACAGTGGGTAGTGCCAAACACCGGATGGCCTTCCTGAAACAACATTAAAGGAATCTGTTTCTCTTCCTGGGAAAATGCCAACCTCACAGTTACAGTGTTTCATCCTCTGGGGATCATGACTCTGCACAATATTTCATAAATCTGAAAAAGAAAAAAAACCCTGACAAAATACAATTTTTCACTTTTTTATGTCTTCCAGAAGTGCTGGACTCTGGCCTTCTGGCTCTCTGTGGGCCCAATCGGGTTCTGGAAGAGTCCACATGTGAATGCATCTGTCAAAATGGACTCACTGAAGCCAGCTGTGATCCAGGCTGGAAACTGGACCACAACACTTGTAAGCAAGGGTTTCATTTATTGTATTTAAATATGTTTTGGCTGTGTTGTGCAAAATGTCAATGTGCAGCTCTTGAGAATTAAGTTTTCCTCAAGCCTTTGGATTCACTGTGAGCAGTTTACAATAAATGTGCCATGAAGCCATCACTCTGACAGTAAATGAGTAAGCTCGAGAGACAATCGAGAGACAAAAATACACAGATACAGGGAAGTTTGGGGAAGATAGCTTCATGCAAATGTCTTACAAGTAGAAACACGACCATCAAATACTTAGCCCGACAGTGCTGTCAGGCATGTGTGACGCAATATATGATAAAGTTTCATTTTGATTCATAAAATCACTCTCCCTCTTTGGTTTTCTCGGTGATCTTCTCTCAGGTGAATGCCAGTGCGAAGGTCAGGGCGAGGGGAAGTCATGCCCTGCTGGCCAGAGGTGGGATGATGATCTCTGCGGCTGTGTGTGCGCCGCAGAATGTCCCGGACACCAGCCTCTGAACCCAGATACTTGTCTGTGTCAGTGCAGAGAGAGTCATGAGTCGTGCATGCGGCAGGGCAAGAAGTTCAACCCAAACACCTGCAGGTAGGTGTAAAAAGCAGTCAGGAGTCCATTCCTGCTACTGGCTTTGAGCCAAAGTGGCTGTCTGGTTTGTTCATCTCAGGTATCCACACTGTGGGCGTCTGCCAACTAAACTCAAGAGAACCTTATCTGATCAAAGAAAATAGTTAACCACAGACACATTTAATCAAAGACATTAATTAGGTTTTTAATTATATCTGTTAATAGTTGATTGTTGTATTTAAAAAACCTGAATCCACCACTAATCACAGATGTCTTACACCTCCACTGGCATCAGACTACTTTCTGTTCTGTCACTGTCTCTATGTGACATAAAATACCCTCCTCTTGGTTTAAAATCACAATCCAACATGACACCACCAATAAAGTGTACTTACGCACACTAAAAGCAGTATCCAAGTCTGGTTGCTATGCATGTGTCATCCAAACAATTCACTGGAATTAGTAATTCCTCTTCTTAGTTCCAATGTAAAAAAAAATCCCCAACTAAACACTTCCTCTGTATTATGTAAATGTGACTGACACATGTGGCTAAGAACACAAATCTCTGAAAGAGATTTAAAGGACACAAACATAAAACAATGAGGTGGGTTAAATAAACTAATCTGAGCCTTTAATGCCTGCTCCAAAAAAACAGAAATACACAAAGTTCAGTAAACTGGTTTAAGCAATCTGATTGTTGTGTCAAAGTTGTTCCTGGATGCTGGTCAACATCGAAAGTGACCAGTCACAATATAGTTATGTCGTAGTTTTTAAACGTGGAAACGCTGTAACACCGCACACCAAATCGTAATCCTAACCCCATAAGCCTAACCTAACCCTGTGGACATTTTTCCAAGTTGCAAAACTATAACATGGCTGGTACATAACCAACACGAGGATATCAAACAGACCACACACACAGGGTTGATTAGTTACAGGTGAAAACAGCTGAACACAAGTGACAATAATAAAAGGAGGGAAAACAAATACTTGAAACACACAAAGAAGCCAACACACAGACAAAACAGAGAAAGACAAAGAAGTGAGGACAAAGGGGACACTAACAAAGTGTGAACAGTATCAGCTAAATCCAAGCAGGGATCAGAAATCAAATAGAAACCAGGAAATGGAGACCATGACAATATGTTTGTGCCAATGGAAATCATTTATCATTTATTCAAACCACAGCAGGAGGTGATCTCTTGGAGAGTGATTACAACAATCACTGAAAACATACAACTTGGCACTAACGACTGGTAAACTGGCTCAGTGTTTTAGAATTGCGGATATGGGAGTTTCATTTTGGAAAGAGTTTGCACACGGTGTAGATTTTCACTGTTGTGCTGCAATCTGAGCACAATATGTACACAGCCACTTCCATACTTGCTCCCTCAAACAGTGGCTTACACTGCGGGAGCTGCTCCTGCACGTGATGCTTCCAATGGCTGGTGACCCACTGGGGTGCCATCACCCATGGAAAGAGTGAGAGCATTAAGAGAAACAACTCTCGATGGAGACGTCAAACATTCCACACAAGAAAAAGCAAGCATCTCCCTCCATTCTCTTTTGCTCACATGTTTCCATGTGACCTTTTATGGACTTGAGGCATTCTAAATATTTGCGTGTGTTTTGCGTGCGTGCCTCGGTTCCCACAGTTAGCATGCAAGGGATCAGCCTTCCCCTGACCCGAGAGGCCTGCAGAGAGACAGAGAACGAGACTGGGTGAACGTGATGACAGTGAGCAGAGCAACCATCAGAGCAGACAGAGACCAGCTCAGAGACAGATGGAGTGACAGGCACAAAGAAAACACAACCGCAGACCTGGGCTTTTACATTAGTGGCCTTCCATGTGGTAAAGTTCACGGATTTACGTGCAAGTGACCTTTAGTGCCAGTTTTCTACACTTTCTGAGCTTAGGGGGGCTGAAATAAATCCACTCTTTGTGGAAAATTGTAGCCTCCATTTTAGCCACTTTTTGTCTATTCAAATATTATTACTCATTTTTTTAATCTAAAATGATATGAAAGCATAAAATATCTATCCATCCATCCTGTTTATCTGGGTCCGGAACATGGGGGCAGCATAAGCAGAGACACCCATGACCTCCCTCAGCCTCCAGCTTTTCCGGGGAGGACACCAAGGCATTCCCAAGTCAGCCAAGAGATGTAATCTCCCCAGTGTATCCTGGTTCTGCCCCAGGGCCTCCTCTCAAGGGGCCATGCCCTGAATACTTCATTTAGGAGTTGCCTAGGAACTTAAAATTAAATTTAAAAAATTGTCTCTTCCTAGTTAAGTACACAGTAAATGTCTCCTACAGAATCTCTAAAGTATTTGCACACAAGACAAATTAATTCAGATGCACAAATAAAAGATTGTTATTCGTTCGCTAAAATGCAAAAAGATTAAAACTTTGACAGACAAATGAAATTAAGACTCATTTTTACAAGATTAGTTGATACCAGCTAAATGTTTACAAAGTCTTATCTTATAATGTCTCTATTTACAACTGCTAAGCTAGTTTAGCTTGTAGTGAGCAGAAGGAGCTAACGTAGCAAAACGTAGCTTGCTAATATATGAAAATGACACAAACAAATACAAGCTCAAATTAATTATAGCTGACACGTGTCACTAGAAATGACAAGAAATTAAAAAAAAAAAAGACAACTTCATGCATAATTAATTTGTAGTTATTGAAGTTGTATAATGGGAAATGTTATTGTAATAATACTTTTGCTAATGCAGATGTGCAAATCAATTCAAGAAAGAGTAGAAAGAGGGTTTTTTTTTTTAAAAAACAGAGCTATTTAAAATGTGAAAAAAGTTATGTTCTTACCAACATTCAGAAAGAGTAATAAAAGATCTTTACGAAAAGATTTTAAATTATAATTGAGTCATTAAATATATTAATAAATACCTGAATTACATCCCTCATACAATCCTCCAGTAGTTACACCTATTAACTGTGTAAAAGTGACAGAATTGTATGAATGGTGTTCAATATTTTCTTTTTATATACATTAATGGTGCTGTTAACACTTTCTAAAACATGCTAGTTCTACTTTGAAAGCAAAGTTTCTCCGTTTCCTGTTGTTGCGTAGCGCTTGTTCAATTTTCACTGTAGAAGCTGGCAAAAGAAACCAGTTTATGTGTTTTGTATATTACATTTCTTTATCACAACTGTTAACTTACATTTGCATTAATAGGAACAGGAAATATCCAAAAACTGACATTTCTTATTAAACTACTTCAGATGCACTACTACTGGATCAGATACTTCAACAACTGAAAATAAATTATACTTTTTAACACAAACCAGTAACAGCGCAGCTCAAATAACAACTCTTTACCCTCTGAAAGTCAAACCTACTAGATAGGTTAGCATAATCCGATGTTTTCTCATGCTACATCTGGAAAATTCAGATTTCTCCACATGTGATCAAAATAAGCAATATATAAATTTGGAATGCAGCATTTAGAAAAACTAGAAGTTAAATTAACCAATCCTTAAGCTGCATTTAAGTTTTGGAATTTATTTTGCTGACATTTGCATTTTTTATGTTTGACAAAGGATAAGTAGTAATTTAGCACGGACTTTACAGGCATAGTTCACAAATAGCAAACTAATTCCACTTTTCTTTTGTAGTTTTTCTTTTCTTACTCACTTTCTCACTTACTTTTTTACTTAACCTTTAATGCCTAGTTTATCCTATTTCACATATGGGATTTTGAGACTTTTACATAATTTTTCATCCCAGTATGTGGCACATCTTAAGCAATAACTTGCAGGAAAAACATGTCAGATGTAAATATAACAGAAATTAAAACTTAAACATACATACATAAATATTTTATTTAAAACATTTGCCAGAAGGTTCAACAGACCCTCCATTTACCAAAAAGAAAAAAAATATTCTCTGGTAATTTCTTTATAGTTTGGGCTTTAAAGGGTTAAGTCTGATTTAACATCTGGTCGCAGGAGGTGGTTCAAAAAGGACCGTACACCTACTGTGATTTTGAAGTGAGAGTTTTCAGAATCCCCCCCCCCCCCCCCTCTGGAAAAGTACTCCCTCTTTTTTTCCTCACACGCAGAGTCCTTTGATGCAAACAAAACTTGGATGAAGGTTTGCCCAAAAGGGATATGATGATCTGAATAATCAATAGTAAGCATGCCAAGACAAAATAATCTCCTTTGTATTTCTCTTCTGTTCCTATCTTCCCACTCTCAACCTCACCCTTCTCAAAAATCTTTTTCCGAATGTCCTCATTTCATTTCCCCCTTTGTCTTCTTTTCCTGCTTTCATTTCTTTTCTTTATCTTATTTTCCTTTTCTATTATTTTTTACACTACCTCTTGATCCCCTGTTTCTCTTGATCTGTCCCTTCCTGTCTCTAGTTGTTACAGGTTGCCTTGCAGAAACCCCAGACGCATGTGCCAGGCTGGATTTTACTACAGCCGCCTAGTGTGTCAATGTATCCCCAACTACCTGAGGTCTGAGTGGAATTAAGAAACCAAAGGCAGGAGCAGGACTGCACACCTCCTATTTATTGGGCTGTTTAGTCTGGAAACAAAAGGTCAGAAAGGTGAGAATGTCTCTAGTCAAAAGGGCAGGAAGTGGACCTACATATTTACATGTGATGACTTACAACAGACTGCAAGTACCACTGCAAGAAGCAGTGTTGCTTCTCTATCAACAAAAGGAGGATTAAAGCGCTTCCCTGATCAAAAAGACCCAAGCAGCCAGCCACACAGAGTGAAAAGCAGTCAAAAGGAGCCAAATGTGGAGAGGCATCTGACTCTCTGGGACTGTTGTCTTCTTAACATTGTTTAGAACATGATCCCAGCTGGAAACAAACGATTAAACCCAGAGACTAGCTAAAAGTACAACAGTGAACATGGACCAATCAGACTGAGCCAGCATTCATCCTTGCGACGTGTTCGAGCAAGAAAGCCAGCCACCAACCTGCAGTAGAGGCACCGCTCACACTTGCGTGAAATGGAAAGTGGAATAAGATAATAACAGAGTAGACTCTGTGCTTTTTGAAAAAATAAAAAAAGCTTCAGCCAACTTCAAACTTTGGCATCCCTGAGAGACGAGATACTTGAGGGGCTGAGGGAAATACTTGGGATGCGACTGAACGGTCCCTGGGGCCTTATAGTCATACTTTACTTTGAAGAAAGGGTTTTGTTTTTTTTAATTAGACTGATGATAAAACTGTATTTTATATGAAAAAAAGCTCTGGTGCTGTTTCAGTAGAGGTTACATACCAGACCCTGTTAAATCAAATGATAACTGAAACACTCCCAACTGTTATTATATTTACCAGTTAATACTTGCCTCTACTGCAGCGCTGCTTTTTGAAGATTTCTCTCATGCATGGTTGAATCCAGTCGTGACTGAAGTTAACATTTGGGTACAGTTCTGGTTGTCTACTAATTTAACTTCACATGCTCCAAATAATGTTATTTGTACATATTTAAATTTTGTCATATTTAAAAAAAGTGATTTGTAACATTCTGTATTTAAGTCACTCATAACTAAATATTGTTGTAGAACAAAGCAATTTACATGTCTTTTTACTTTTTTCTACCCTGCAAAATATTCTTTCTAATAGGTTATTTTGACACATAGAACGCTCTTTTAAAAACAACATATATTTATTGCATTGTGGTAATTATTGCAGTTTTGAGCTATATAGAGATAGAGAACTTTATCATGCTTTAATATTTAAAAGTAGTTCTGAAGTAGAGATTTAAAGCCCTGTCTGTCTAATATGTCTGTGCTGTAGATGTGCTAATTTAATAATTTTTTTTGTTTGCTTTTAAATTAAAACAAATTTTTCTAAAGCCAAGGAAACACAGTAGGTATAATATGTATTTTATTGCACAATGTTCTGCTACATTGCTTTCCATTTTCTGCATCTAAATATACATAAATATAATACATATATACAATAATAATTGACTTAATGAGTTGGAAGATTGTTACTGGTGCCTTTAAAAGCCATAATGCACGAAAAATGCATTATTTAGTCACACACACACAGACACCTGTGGGGGAAATTTGACTCTTTATGTGGTCTCTCATTTCTTCTTCTCCCTCCTCTTCAGCCTTCTCACTCTTACTATGTCTGGGTTAAAGACAACAAACAGTATTAAGTCATGGAAAACAAAGATATCGGCTTTCTGTCTGGCCTTCGTGACCGTCAGCCTCTTAAATGGGCTCAGGACTTGTGTGTCTGATTTCTCCATCTGTCTACATTATTATCTGATTGCGGTGATTAACAGTAGTTACTAACATTAAACACAGAAAGCCTCGGCTACATAAACGCAGGTATTTGTACAGTTTTCACAATTTTGAAAACTGGAAACCATGGACATCACTATCTAGTCCATCTAGATATCTCTGACATGACCAATTCAATTCAATACATTTCAGTTCATTTGAATTCAATTCAGTTTATTTAAAGGCAAATCACAACATCAGTTGTCTCAAGGCACTTTGTACTATAAGGTAAAGACTCCCACAATAATACAAAGAAAAACAACCCTCAACAGTCATATGTGACCTCCTATGAGAAGTGTTTTGGCAACAGTGGGAAGGAAAAACTCCCTTGTAACAGGAAGGAACCTCTGGCGGAACCAGACTCAGGGAGGGGCGGCCATCGGCAATGGGTTGGGGAAAGACAGGACAAAGACATGCTGTGGAAGACAGCCAGAGATTAATAATAACTAATGACTAATTGCACAGTGGTGTATAAACACATAGTAATAATAATAAATAATAATACATTTTATTTGAGGGCGCCTTTCAGAAACCCAAGGTCACCTTACAAAAAACACAATTAATAAAAGGAACAGTAGTCATAAAATACATAAAATAAGTTAAAATTACAAAACAGAGCGTGACAACAGATAAAATCAGCATTAAAGCGAATAAGCCAGTTTAAACAGGTATGTTTTGAGCTGTGTCTTAAATACTGAGAGGGAGTCAATATTTCTTAGTGCAGGAGGAAGAGAGTTCCAGAGCCGGGGAGCAGAGCAACTGAAAGCTCTGTTCCCCATAGTGATAAGACGTGAGGACGGAACAGTAAGATGAATAGCAGATGATGATCTGAGAGGGCGGGAAACAGTGGTGATATGGAGCAGGTCACACAAATATGAAGGAGCAGATTTATAGTGAACGAAAAGAAAAAAGTGAGTGAGGAGTGAGAAACACTTAGTGCATCATGTGAAGCTCCCAGCAGTCTAGACCTATTACAGCATAACTAAGAGACTATTCAGGGTCACCTGATGCAGATTCATTTTTTTTGTTGTTGTTGTCCATCTGTTATCAAAGTTTATGAATGCTTTGCCTCTTATGAACTCTTCTCTTCAGAGCTGGGTTGGATGATAACATGCCTACCTCCTTAATGCATTTTTTCTTTACCATGGAAAGGATCCCGTGATCATCACTGCCATAGTCTTTACTGGTAACATATATACCCTTAATGGTCCCATAATCTCACAGATAGAATTTTGGTTTTGCATTGAGAGTCCTTTTGAATCCAAATTCCAACGCTGGGAGTCTTCTTGAGATGTTTGACTCCTTAATTGGCAAATTAATAACACAGAAATAGCTCTTTTCCTCTACTTTAGATGTGACTAGCATCAAATTTCCAATTGCCACTTTATTAGGAGCAACTATCCAACTACTTGTTAACACAAACCTCTAAGTGGCCAGTCACAACAACTGAAAGCCATGTCGATGGTCAAGATGCCTGCTGAAAGATGAAAGGTGATTTAAAGGACAATGTGGCACTGTTGTTGGTGCCAGGCATGCTCTGTTTCAGAAACTGCTGACCTGCTGGGATTTTCCCACACAACCAACTCTAGAGTTGACAGAGAAATTTCAGAAAAAAATAAAATATCCAGTCAGCAACAGTTCTCTGGACAATGCCTTGTTGATGCCAGAGATCAGAGAATGGCAAAGCGACTTTAAGTTCATAGGATGGTGACAGAAACTCAACCAACCACTTACAAATGCACAAGACTTCAAACCTCGAGGCAGCAGCAGAACTCCTCACTGGGTGCCATTCCTGCCAGCTATCAGACCACCGTTCATACAGGCTCAACAAAACTGGACATTAACAGACTGGAAAACCTGTCTGGCCCGATGAGTGTCCATTTCTGCTGTGATATTCAGATGGTAGGCTTAGCATCAACAACTTAAAACCATGGATCTATTTTGCCTTGTATCAACAGTTCATGGTGCTGTTGTTGATGTAACGGTTATAGGTAATATTTTCTTGATACACTTTGAGACCCTGATTATTGCTGCTGACCATGTCTGTTCCTTTATGACCACAGTATACCCATCTTTTGATGGCTGCTTATAAAAGGATAACACATCATGTTGTCATTATCATCTCAAACTGGTTTTGTGAACATGAGTTCACTGTATCCCTACAGTTAGTAGTTACCAAGAGAGCACCATGGTGATTTACATCATGGATGTGTTGTGTAACTCCATCATGTCAATATGGACCAAAACCTTTGAGGAATGTTTCCAGCTCGTTGAATATGTGCCATTAAGAATTAGGACAAATCCGAAGGCAGAAGTTCAACCCACCACTAGAAGGTTGTACCAAATAAACATTTAGTAAGTTTAGGTCAACAGCTAAATGTGAAATCAAATTTAGCTTGAAATGTATATAATTATTGTAGATCAGGGTCATATCACTATAAGCCAATATCTTACTAGGCTGTTCTGACAATGACAGTCTGCAATATGATTTATTGCACAGCAATGTTACGTACCACTCTGTAGAAACACACCTTTGAAACACATGAAAATATTTGAAACTTTAATATTAACATGGGCTTAAAGGCATGCAAAAAGGTAAAAATGATACTATAATTCTATTTGTCTGTGTCATATTTTTATCCAGAGCAGTAAAGTATTTCATTTCATAATTGTGGAGTAAGCAGTTCTTTCCTCTAATTTAAAGGCAATATGTCTCACATAATCACCAGCAGAATCAACACAATTTGAAATAAGTTTTATTTTTTTTCTTCAAGAACAAAATATAAACCCAGCTCCAACATCCCCTTATATAATTAGCCATTGAAACTCTTCAAATATTTACAAAAGATAGAAAATAAAACATAAATAAATATAACCTGCTGCTGCTTGAGAAAAGACTGGTTTGGCCTCCCAGTAACACTTTAAACTGTTTATTCCTGCCGCTTATGTTTCTCTCTGAAGGAGAAGATTCATCCAAATAAAGAAATCAAAAATGTCTCTATGGTTTAAAAAAAAAATTACAATTACATGATTAAATAGAAGCCAGAGGGTCAGTTCCTGAACTGTCAGGGAATTACAAACAAACAAACGATGATAAAGAACCAAATCCAACAATAAATTAGTGGGATACTGGCAAATTTTGGTGGGTCTCAGTTATTGCTTGGTTCAGTTTTCCAGATATGATTGAAAATCAAGCAATTTTCTTTATATCATACAGTGTTAAAGAAAACGAGCAGCTTTTTATGTTGCAAAAAGAGTAAAGAATATTGAATTCACTGCCAAAAGAAAACCAAAACCAAACTGTTAACTGATTAAGAGATTGGTGAGCACTGACTCCTACTGGTTGCTCATGGTAAGGACAAGCAGCTTAGACCTAATCAACCACATTTTTTTTAATAAGAAATACAATTAGTATTTAAACAAGAAATATTCAATAAAAACTTCTCAAAGAGGACTTTGATACCGCAATCTTACAACTTTAGAGTTTAGACTCGGTCTAAATTAGCATGTTAAATCAGCATGAACTTGCAAAGGATTCTTTCACTGTATATTCCCACCACTACCAGTCAAGGGTGGGACAAATTAACTGAGAAATTTTATGAGAAGAGTGCAAAAAGCAAAGAATATTTTATGGCTTACTGTGAAAAATATGTATCCTTATTACAGCAACAGCCTTGTCAGTTTATTTGTTTTTTCACAGCTTTCAACAGCTTTCATTGTCTTTAACCCACAATGCTTAGCGTCCAAACCAGGTATAACAGCTGGAAAACAGCATGGCAATTCCAGAGCAGGCACTTCAGTATCTCTCTTTCTCACAAACTGACTGGGATTCAGTTCAGTAGCTGTTTGCACTGATTGGCTATTAGATCAGGCTGCTCTCGGGCCTTACTCTTTAGATACACCCCACAGCAGAAATCCGGTAAGCCTGTCAGTTCTTGCTGTGCGTCTCCAGATGCATGAGTCTTTGCACAGAGTAACAAGCAAGCCATTCAGAGTGCACTAATCTGCTGAGGTACAATCCATCCTTGGGCTCCATGTAGGTCCACAGGTGTTGTATCCCAAGCCTCAGTTCTTTTCACTTCAATTAAACACGATGCCTTAACGTTACAAAGAGGAGGAAAGAACAAGAGAGAAAATTATGTTAGAATCATAAAATAATGTTATGGTACAACATCCTGGCCCGCCCGCCCGCACGCACACACATGTGGGGACCTGATATGTTTAATATGCTGCTGAGAATATAGCCCAGAAGAAGCGTATAGTATAGCTTTTATTTTGGAAAGAGCCATTTCTCTGTAATAAACTCTCTTTTCCTAAGATTTTTTAAAATTACTTTGTTGTTTCAGCAACATTAAATTTAAAAACTGTACTACTGAGTTAAAATATATATTTATAATTTTAATAAATGACAAATTAAAAAGGCATGAACATTTTTTTGTATCGAAAAAATATCAAACCGAACCGCGGATTTTAATAATACTAAACATACAGAGGGCTGTTAAAAAATAAAAAAAGTTTACCCAGGTCATTTTACTTTAAGTCAGTTTACTAAAAGTGAGTGATAGTGTCAGCTGAACGCAAGAAAAGTCTTACGGCTCTGTCGCATGCATACATATATACACACACACACACATATATACACACACACACACACATACACACACACACACACACACACACCTACACACACACACACACACACACACACACACACACACACACACTATATATATATATAAATAAATTCACATATTTGAACTTCTGGCATCAATAAAACACAAGAAACATTATTAGAACACTATCAGCACCTCTTGACAATTATACCATTTAGATAGACAAACTCATTTGTTCTACTCTTTAAACACTTGTCTGTATGTGCAGCTGACTGTTATGACTGTGCACAGACTGTTTGTAAACCTCTGCACTGCACTGAAAAGCATGTTTCTCTTTTACCATTTTTTACTGATTTGGACCACTATGTATTGCATAGAAACTTAAGAGTATGATTTCCATCAGTAGCCAAGACAGCTTACTCACCCTCGTCATCGGAGTCAAATCCAAAGAGGTCTGAGCATTTCTGCAGCTGGCGATGACTCTGCAGTTCCTCGACACTGTTGAACGTGGCGAAACAGTTGGCACATCGTTGTCTCTGCATGGCTGATGTCAAACAGACCTGTTCTAAATCGTTGCTCATCTGAGACGCCAGGACAGAAGATGCATCCTTCCTTCGTTTTGGCATGGTGATGTACTTCTCATCCAGGTATGCTGTAGGCGGCAGACGCATGTACGGCTTTTTGCTGTACTCTGCAAGAGTGTCCTTGCACACCGAGGCCTTCGTGTCTTCAGCGTCACCTGACATCTGTCCATTTGTTATCACAGAGTATCCAGGTCCAGTATTTGTAGCCTGTGCCGTTTCTGCAGAAGGTTTCTCTCCATCACCCACTGGGCTCCCATCAGCGATCGCTTTGGCCTCAGCGAGCGGTTGCACTTCAGATTTAGACTTTGCAGGCTTCTTAGATGCTGACAGAGCCGCATTGTCTTTGCAATGTTTCTTCACTGTCTTTGCATCATCTTTCTGAACACGCTTTCGCTTCTTATCTGCTTTACTGGGGTCTAGGGCTTTCTTTCTCTGGGATTTTTCCTTATTTGTTACCTTCGGCATGCTTCCTTCAGCCGCAGCAGGCAGACAAGTCTTTTCATTTAGGATGTCAGAAGTAGCAGCAGGTGTGGAGGAAACTGAGCTGTCTAATGGTGCAACTAAGTCTTCTTGCTTTCCTTTTCCCTCCTCGTCAACAGGAGCAGATTCTGCCGAGTCGCCCTTTTGCTGAATGCATTTTGACTTTGCCGTCTTTTTCTCTTTAGACATTTTGCTGCGATCTGCTTTGACAGACTTTTTGGTCCCTCTTTTGTTAATATTTTTGTGCTTCTTATTTACATTGCCTGAGTGTGAAGAAGCAGTTCGAGTAGCCTTCCCTTCTTTTGTTGCTATTGATTTCTTTGACCTTTTCTCCCTTTTTAGTTTCTGCACTTTCTGTGGTGTGGGTTGAACACCTGAGCCGTTAGCTGGCACAGAGTCACAGGAGCCATTGTGTGTCACATCTTTGTTTTTCACCTTCACCTTTCCCTCATCAGCAGAACCTTCTGCTGCTCTGGCCTCAACCTGATGGACTTCCGATGTAGACTCAACAATTTGTATTAAGGCTGGTTCTCTAGTCTGGGAATCCCTCCTGACAGTCTCCGTGTTGACTTCATCATTTACCATCTTGTGCTTCTTTTCCTTGTTCGAGTCTGAGGAAGCAGTCCTTGTTTTTTTGTCTTCTTTTATAACAAGTGATTTCTTTGATTTTTCCTCTGTTTTTAACTTATGTGCCTTCTCAGTGGTGGGAGGTACGTTTAAGCAGGGAGCTGGGACAGAAAGCTCTGAGTCACTAGTAACCTTTTTAGTCAAGTCTTTGTTTTCCACCTTTACTTTTACTTCATCATCAGCAAAACCTTTTACTGCGGGTCCTTTGGCCTCAACTTGTGGGACAGCCGATCTGGATGTGGCATGGCTTTTTAAGGCAGGTTTTGGGTTTTTCTTCAAAGTCTCATTGTTGTTACTGTTTGCAATCTTCTTTGCCTTCTTGAGATCTGAAGGTGCAGAATGATTTTTAATTTTAACCCATCTTCTTAGTGACCTGTATTTTTTAATTCCAGAGTTGGTGATGCCTGATGGTTTTGAACTGTTAAATGATGAAGACTTTAGTTGGACATGATTCCTTCTGATCTCCTTGCCCACCAATTTCTTCAATTTGCTGGTTGACATGGCTCTACGTTCGCCTCCATCTTGGACCTGCTGACTTTTCTCTTTCTTTAGCTTGTTACTCTCCATTGCACTGACAGCTTTCTCTCGAAGCTGGGCAGGGCTCTTCTGAGCCTTGGCCAGAGCAGTTTTTTCTTTCACCATTTCACCCTTTTGACCAGCGTTAATCTTTTCATCATCCATTGCATTATTTAACTTGGGTGGTCGACCTCTTTTTTTAGGACCTTTTGTGTTTACTTTGATTTGTTTTTTCTTCTTCGGGTTATGCCTCACTTTGCTGCTGTGTTTTAACAATGATGATGAGATAACTTTGTGAATTTTGGGAGCCATCAGGGTTGTACTTGTTACTTGCCCTTTTCTCAAATTATGCCTTAATCTATTACTTGAATCAGTAGGCTGTGCAGAGGTTTCCTTGTTGGAAAGACTCTTCAATACATTTGAATTCTTGCTCTCGTTTTTCTTTTTCAACTTCTGTTTTATCAAAGATGATCTGCTGATGGAGAGAGGAGCAGCTTTATCTTGTATTCTTACCAACAACTCTTGACTTGCCTGTTCTCGTAACTTTAGTGCAGTCTTCACACTCTCTGTCTTCTTTGCAGCGGTGAGACTATCTGGCAAACTCTGCTGCCGCCTCCCAGCTGATGCATCATCAAGTTTGTCGCCTGTTTGTGCATTTGTGTTTTTGTCTGAATTAGTAAATTTTGAAGCATAGTGTTCTCTTTCATGAAGGTTCAGTGCCCAAAGACAAATAAATAAATGAGAGCATCCAGGGAGGCAGCACACTGCCTGCAGTGGACTGTGCTTCCTGGCATGGCGTCTCATTTCCATTCCGCTTTTGAACCTGGCAGTACAACCCTGATGAAGGCAAGGATGCCTTGGACTCCATCTGTGTCTTTCAACATGATGTTGAAAATGTTCGAAACTCCATAAAACCCTCATGCAAATACTACATTTATTGTTTCCGACACGGAACGCCAGTTCTAAAGGTTTCAGCTCACCGTAGTGATCATCGAGTACATGGTATAGAAGTGCAACACGGTTCTTTGAAATGTCAGTAAAAAAAGAGCATCCATCTGCGGGACAGCTAATTTTCTCTTGTGGCTCTGTATTTTTTTCTGTAACAACTTTCCAAATTTGTTTTGTAGCTTTCACCTTCAATTTATCTTCTGTGGAACAGGCCAACTCTTTGTTTGCTGCAGAAGAGCCTATATTTGCTCTTTGCTTTCCTTGTATCTGCTTAGCTTCCACATCCTTTTTCTGTCTGTTAAATTCCTTCTTTTTGTCGATATGCCCATTTACTTTGTGAACAGGACTTTTACTATTAAGGTGCTTAGACGTGTTATGTTTCTCTTGTGAAGATGAACCATCCACAGGCTTTTCATTGGATCTTAATTTTCTGCTTTCAGGTGGTGGGCTTACTGATGTAGGACAGGCAGTTGATTTCCTTGGTCTCCCCTTACTCTGACTCCCAGAAGATGTGTTTGCCATCTTAGCTTTGGGTTTAGGTGTTGAGACATCTTTGGTGTCAGGCACCCCATTTTCTTCGGCTTTAATCCTCTTTAGCTTCTCTATATGATCAGACAGGTGCATCATGGCCAGGAGGTCATCTGTGAACACTTTCCCACAGAACATGCACTCATCTTTACGATAATGGAACATTGCATGTGCCACAACACGAGTTCCCTTGAAATCCTTTTTGCAGAAGGTACAACAGTACTCTAACTTTGATTCCTCCGATTCTTGTGGCGTTTCCATAAGTTCGCTGTTCTCCCATGTATCTAAACTGCCATCCTGAGTTGTCCCATCAACTTCCAAGGCCTTCTGTTCTTGTAAAGAGCAGCTGGAGGTAGTCCGTATATTTTGAGGATTGTTAGGTTTACTTCCAACTCTAGAGTCTTTGGAGGCACTATTGGTTGGAGTTCGCTCTTTGTCATTCTCCAGGTCTTGAGTAAGGTGCCCAGGGGGAAGATCAGTCACCATCTCTGTTACTAGTGTTAGCGAAGATATGTCACTTATACTGTCATGGTCTGTACGTGAAGCCTCAATTTTGGTTAACTTCCATAGAGCGGCTTCATTTCTTCCCCGACTTGAGTCACTTTTACAAGGCACATGTCCTCTTGAATCTTTAGGTGAAACCGTTGTGAGATCTATCGCAGAAACATCGCTTTTGCCTTCTTCACTCTCAGTCTGGAAAGAGTTAAGTTCTTGTTCTCTATCTTGACACTGTGACTGTGCACGATCAGCATTCCTAGACTTGGAAGCAATCCCTTTATTGGAAACTGGGCGGACTTTGTCAGTAACTTTCTTTTTCCCTGATGTTAAAGTCTGAGAAACTTCAGTTTTTGAGAAATCTTTTGCTGTTGGAGCTTTGCCTAAAACCGTGGATTTCGAGGCAATAGTAACTTTCATTTCAACAGTGGGCTCTTCACAGGCCTCTTCTGCTGAAGCAATGGTGGAACCTTCGCAGATTTCATCTAAATGTGGAATTTCTGTTGCTGCTGAAGACGCTGTGGTATCTCCCATTTCAGAAGCTGACTTCTCAGAGAGCTCTCTTACTAAAGATATCTTTCCTGAGACAGAAGTCTGAATTTCTCCAACTGAGGATCCGCTATGTTTAACTGCTGCTGCTGGAAAGCCAATTGTATCCTTTGTTTCAGTGGCAGGTTCTCCACAAAGCGGATCTTTTGGAGGGCTACCGTGCACAGATGACCGTGTGATTGTGGATACTGAGCTTTGAATATTCAGCCCATTTCCTTTTCCTTTTTGCCGTCTTGCATAACAATGCAACTGCTGGACAAATATGGATGGATCCCGTGCTCTGAGAATCACCTTGTTACGATGCACAGTCTTGACGGGTGGTGATGTTGCAGGAAGCTTCACAGTAGGTTTGTAAAGAAGCACTTGTGGGAACCCTCTCTTTCGGTTGCAAACATCTTCATTAAACGCACCCACAAGTTCATTGTCTGGTAGCGAAAGTTCCAGAATTACTTGTGGAGGAGAATCTGGTTTAGAACAATCCAAAGAAAACCCTTTCTGGTATTTAATGTCTTCACTTTCATTTAACTGAGGGTTCACTGAAGATTTGTGTTTGGCATGGTTCCTGATACGACCCGTTTCTGATCTGAGAGATGATCGATGGTGCTTGTCATGTTTCAACCCATGTCTTTTGACCTTCAGGGGAACGTTCTCTTCAAGAGTTCCCGAGTCTTCTAGGAGCCACTTTGGTTTTCTAATTCTCCGTTTTGGGAGATTCTTTTCAGACAACCGTGTAATGCGTCTATGTTGTTCGTATGCTTGGCCTACACTGTCCCGTATTCTGTCTAGCTGCCAAAATGAGCGCCTCAAAGGTTCAGCAGATCTTTCCTTCAAAGGTCTTGACCCCTGGTTGCCCTTCTTCTTTGCACTGTGATCAACATTTACTGGTGTTTTTCCTGTGCCCATCCTTAGTCTTTTTGATGCAGCATTTGTATCCTCTTTATGATGCCGCTTTTTAGCGTCTGCCTGAAGTACACTTTTACTTCCTTTCTGACATGCCAACACACTTGATCGGAAATCAGAGTCTTTGGTGCAGTAGTTTGAAATCCATTTGTCCTCCATGATTTCTTCAAGAGCAGCACTAACCACTTTCTCATTCATCAGCTTCAAACAGTTGGTCCTCAAAGCAATGAGGTTCCAAAACTCTGGATCAAAATACAGATCCTTCTTCAAGACCTGAGAAGAAAACAGAAGTATGAAGTCTTTTAGCACCATTTCTACATACATGGATACTTTTCTAATTACTACATGTGACATTGTGATTTAGAACTTTGTAGACTTGTAGACACTTAGCTATTTGCAAGCCATTCAACTACTGGAAGACAAGGGTTTCTTCTCATAGCTAGCTTTTATGACAATAAATAGAAATCCATACAGTAGGAAGAAAAGACAGAATAGTGCAAATTTATCAGATACAGGAATATCATATTTTTTTTCCACAAGTGAAATGTCTATACTACTAAGACGTTACTTTTCTTAAAATAAACTTCAGTCTGTTAATATATAAACACAAAAAAAAGATGCCCAACCTGTAGCGTTTCAAAGCGAACATTATTTCCAATAGAGCTGTACTCTGCGTCGTACTCTTGATCAGGATGCATGTAAAGAAGGTAGACCATCTTGTAGGACTCAACAGTGCGCTCCAAGAAGAAGACGAGAAGAGCACACGCCCGGCATACCTCCAGATCATTGTGTAGCAGGCCGGCAATGGTTTTGTAGATTAGTGATTTCGTGAGGGTATCACAGGGAAGACAAGACTTCAGTGCATTAGCACAGAGCTCCACACAAAACTGGATACCATTGTCTCCGACCTAATTAGATATAAACAAAGGAGTTAAATATTCATCTCCATGAATATATATATAATATTATTATAGTTAATGTGTTATTATATGGTCTAACTTCTTGCAGTATGGATCTGATGAACGGGAAGATCGAGTTGACATTAGTGGCAGACAGCATCAGCTGGCGAGTCTCCTCTAGAAGAACTTGCTTGGATGTGTTCAACCGAGTATGAAGTTTAGTCCACAAGAACACAAGATCACTGCAAAGGGGGGGGAGAAAGTAGTAAAATCTGTTCTTGATAATAAGCTGTAGGGATGTAAACATTGCATTAAAAATAACTCGCCTGCTGTAATATTTGTAGAACAGCCCTCACTTAGAATAAATTTGAAAAAGTTATCCGTTTATAATACTGTTTACTTACCACAAATAGTACATATCTCCCCTCCAGAGCTGCTGGGACAGAAAGGCTGTGATGAGAGCTAACAGTAACTCATCCTTTTCTTCAAACTCCAAGTTACAGATGATGTGCACTGCATTTTTACCATTAAGATCCGCAACCTAAAAAACATTGGAAAATGACTCCTAGTTCAGGCAAGTCTTAGCCTATGTCCACACGTACCCGGGTATTTTTGAAAACGCAGATTTTTCTATGCATTTCCACCTTTCGTCCACACGTAAATGGCGTTATTGGTCACTGAAAACTGAGATTTTAAAAAACTCTGGCCAGGGTGGATATTTTTGAAAACTCAGTTTTTGCATTTACGTGTGGACAAGAAAAACGGAGAAAACGCAGAAAACGCAGCGTCAAAGGTGTGCGCATTTTTTGACGTCACACTGTGCGCCACGTTATTGCTTCGGTGAAATGAATTTCTACAATACTGCTACTGTTAATTGTACTCTCTGCAGTGTTTAAATGCTTACATATACACACACAGTTACTGTCCCTCCACACATACGACTCTGTTTTGCTTCTATGCCTCAGCTTTGTTTACTTTTTCCCACCGAGGCTTTTAGACTTCTGATTGGCCACGGTTAGGAATATATCGCCACCTGTTGCTTTGGCATGTTCCTAGCAGCGTTTTCCTTCATTTCTGCCTTTACGTGTGGACGGGATTATCTTTTAAAACAAAAACGGAAAATCTCCGTTTTCAAAAATACCCGTGTACGTGTGGACGTAGCCTTAGTAAAGACGTATATAATACAAGCATGTCCACAGAGTAAGATCACACGGAAGGAAAAAGTATTTTATTACTGCACTCTACCCACCTCTTTATGTAGACAGTCATGCTGTGAAGTTTTGTAAAGCCACGTGAGGTAGACCTGGAGGAAGAACAAGTGTTGTCCTGTGTTGGGATGCCGAGCACAACACTTAGCCAGGGCCATAGCTTCAGCAATACGCTCACAGGATAAAAGGTAGCGCACGCGAAGCTCAAAGAACACCGGCAGCTGAGAGCTGATGTATCCATCCACTGAAGGAAAGCCAAGTCAGAACAGAGTTTTACTTTGTACGAGAACAACCAGTGATAACACAGTTTTATGTTAGATAACCTGCAGACAGCATTAAGAATTTACAATGGCCTCTGGAGGAGCAGAAACCTAACTTTCCTCCATTCAGCAAATGAAATGGTTGATTTCTGACAGAACATGAGAAATTATTATTAATTAAAAAAAAACAAAGTATGGTATTATAAATTTTTCTTTTAATTTTTAAAAGACAACTGATTAAAATTTAAAGTTAGCTGGTGTGTTACAGTTACTCCAGTACTAGCATTTCTACAAATAATAACTACATCACTGACCGTCATTCTGAGGTAAACTGGACTCGCTGAGGATTGCCTGTACGGTCGGGTTGGCCCAAGGCCCGCCGCCCTGAACCAAACGCTCCACCTGAAGTAAGTGAACATTCTGGTGCTTTGCAAGAGCCAAATAACATTCCTGGAGGAGAATACAGAAAAAACACAAAAGTGTCTTAATTGTGCTATCGTGCCACAGAGTACATAAAAGATGGGACCACAAAATAACTTTTAGGTACAGCAACAACGGTCTAGCCCAAATGATGGAGTGCCCTGACAATAACATATGCAGTGAAATGAATGATAATGAACATAATCAGATTTGACAAACATGCATTCACTGTTCTATTGGGAAGATAATAAGCTCTTTATTCTCACCTGGAATGTATGAGTAAAGTGTTTCAGTGGCCCCTGACAGAAGTCGTTCTGGTCAAAGAAAAGCAGCAACTCAAAAACACTCCTGTGGAGAAATCAAAGGAATAAATGCTCATTTCCAAGCTACTTTAAAACTTAAATCTGGATATTCCGAGTAAACTAGCTATCTGTGTGGCTCTAAGGAACTCTGTTACTGAGGGACGTGATGAAATATAAAGGGTTGATGGATATATTTAGGTCAGTGACCTGGCAGCATGTTAATGCTTTCTTTGGCTTACAAATTTGCTTATGAGCAAAAATAAGCAATGAAAACAAATTTTTACTTCACTTCCATAAAAGCTGCCACCAAACACCCACAATTAAGATGCTGACATCTACACTGAAACTAAGGAACTACAAAGGATTTTCTGTATTTTAACTTCATATGTGGCTAATTTTTAATTAATGTTTTTTATCAATAGTGTGTAATGTGTCACGTTATGTATGTGCATTTTCAAGAGCCTTTTACACAAGGCCAGCTTCTGAAATGATGAACAACTCAAAGGAGGAATTGAGAGTATTATGCAAACATTAAAACTTTTTCAGCAATTTAAGATGTATGTCTGGCGGTACTTTTTAACTGTCAACTAGATCAGTAATAAGCCTATATTCTTACAATGCTTTGGTACTGGAAGGGTGATAAAAGCTTCTCACCAAGTGTTAGACTAGTTGGGAATAAGTGTGGGGAAAAAAATGTGAAAAAGCCAAAAGGGAAATCATCTTTGTGAGAGCTTTTTAGTCGTGTCAACCTACTTCACCAGTTACGGATACCTCAAAAACTACAAACGTGCAGAAAACGCCAAACTGCCAACCCTTTGCTGTTAGCTTTCGCCATGCCACATTTGCTCTCAAGCTAGCAGCTGGTGCACTGCTGCTGATGTGTGATGTAGTAAAACACTGAACAGTTAACTGAAAAGATCAGCCTGTTGTCACCAATCTAGCTTTTGGAACATATCCGGCTGAGTTATCAAATTGGTACATCCCTAGTGTCAATATATTTAATTTTGACTTTGTTGAGCATAGAGATGCCACCAGAGCAGATAACTTTGAATACCAAATGTTGAAAACTCAGCGGTAACTGTATTTATGTACCGTAAGTACCACAGGCAGATATCACGTAGGGTTGTCAGATTAGAGTCAGTTATTTACAACACTATTTATACCAACAGTGCCATCTTTGCCTCTTCCAAATGACAACTTCACACAGGATTCCTGCAAACTTCAGGGCTGTGCCATATTACATCATCCATAATAACACCTAGGAATGCCATATTGTATATTGCTATAGCAATATCATGAATTTATTGTCTCCGTTATGCATAACAACAACACTAGCCCAGGCACATTTGAGAGGAAGAGCTGCTTGTCAATCTCCGATCATAATTCCGTACCTGAAAATTGAGTTTCTTCAACAACTTCCAACAAAGCACAAGAAAACTGTTTCTGTGAAAACAACATATGTATTTTGTAGGGGTGCAACAATACTCTTATCGATATTGAACCATTCGATACAGTGCTTTGGGTTCGGTACGCATATGTATCGAACAATACAAATTTTTTTGTTTACTTTATCAACTTTTCTTCTGATGATGCTGTCTGTGTTGAGCGCTCAGTGGATCTGCGTTCGACTACTCCGCCTAGGCTGCACTGTCGAGTGCAGATCCACTGAGCGCAGCGCAAGCTAGCAAGACAGAAGCTAAGCTCGTTGCAACATGGCAACTTCCTCAACGCTACCCGAAATTGAACCTCCCCCACCCTCATTCAGATCTGGCGTTTGGAACCATCTTGGTTTTCATGTGACGTATGACCCTGATGGTAAGCGCGTCATGGACAAAAGTAAAACAGTATGTCGGATGTGCCACGCAATGCTCAATTGGTGGGAACTAGAGCGTTAGCGCAGTTTGCTCATTAACGTGTTGACGCAGTCCAGCCCCACACATGGGGCGATCCGCGGTAACTTGTTAAGAGAGATTTGTGGCGTTATGGTGTTAATGTCATTTTAACGAGATAAACGCTGACAGCACTAGAGGGAACACAACCAATATGACTGCACATTTACGCCGACATCCTCCTAAATGGCCTGCAGTTGTATAGCGCTTTACTAATCCCCAAGGCATGAACATTTTTTTGTATCGAAAAAATATCGAACCGTGACACCAAAGTAAAAAACTGTGAATTTTGTGTATCGTTGCACCCCTAGTATTTTGCCACTTGAAGCAAAAATCAATAGACACACTATCGACTACAATCAGACTACAAAAGAGAAGATACTAGCAGAAGGTATGACCCAATGTAAACAGCTGACGCCAGAGCATCACTTGAGCACATGCTAGTTGCACTACATATGACAGGAAGAGCAAACAGAAAATGGAAGTTACTGATGCCGCTACATGGTGGAAAAGCAGGGCTCTAAGCAGCTGAGTGTAAGTGTTAAGGAGTTATTTTTATGCTTTTACTTAAAAACACTACCCAGGCTACGTTGTAGCTTACATTTGACTTGTGCTGTGTCTCTATTACTGCGCTGTAATACTGCTGCTGTCACCAAGTGGCAATAGAGTCACACTTCAAATTAGGCAGTGTGTTAACAATGGCAAGCTCATTGGAAGAGAAGGATGGAAATTGCCCTTTATTTACTTACACTTAAAAATGCCACCGCCTGCAAGCTGAGAGTAGCAATAAAACAATTTTTATATATCAGCTTTTTTTTCTATATTTCAAGAAATATAATTATTCTAAGAATTTTCTTGAAATACTAGAGCTGTGCGATATGACCAAAACCTCATATCGCGATATAAGACATTTATCCTCCCAACAACAATATATATCACAAAAATTTTTACATTTTCTGTAAATTCTGTAACTCTCGGGCAACTCTACTTGCATGAAGTGTTTTCAGCTGGGCGTTATGTACCTGGAGTCGAGAGTTTTGACTGACATAAGTTGTAACGGCCACCATTTTCTTTGTGAGTATTTATTACACTGCGTGCTGTGGGGGAAAGCCTGTTTTAACGTTTGAGTCTATTTGAGTCTTATTTTGAGCACCTGACGGCTCTTTTTTTGCTTCTCATCCATAAACTCTCTCCATACCTTTTCACATGATTCTTGCGTAGGTGGTAGACAAGGTTTGTCGTGTTTGAGTCTGAGGTATGGGCTCAAAATGTGGTCATAAATATTTTGTACTTGTAAATTAGTTTTGTACTTGTAAATCAGGATTTGTATGTGTAAAAAGAATTTGTGTGTGCGTAAAAAAGATTTGTGTGCAATGTTCCCTCTAAGCTGCGCACGTGCGCAATTGCGCACTGCTGGCGCGGTCTCGGCACACAGAAAATCTGCGTTGCGCACAAAAAAAAAAATCAAACCTGAATTGAAATTAAAATTAATACTTTAACAATTCTGTTTTGCAGTGTTAGTCTGTGAGTGACTGGCTGCTCCCGTAAGGGATTAGAACGATGCCACCTTATCCCATAGTCCAACCAATAATGTGATTTACATTCGTATATATGCAGCTAATCAACGTCGTTGACAGGCTATGACAGCGTCCTTATGTGCCGACACCGGTATTTTAGCTAGCAAAGCAGCGTGCCTGATGTGAAGTGAAGCCATGTTAATGACAACGTGTACAACCATTGGAGATGTGAGCAGGACAGATGGAACAATTGACGGAAAAAGTGTGGACTTTATACCAGTTTTTAAATCGTGTTGATAGGCCATGTAAAACCAGAGTTACAATGTTTGGTTTCCTTGCTGAATACTATCGTTGTTTATATTTACTGCGGGAAGAAACGGTAAAAACAGCGTTTTATAAGAAAAAAGGCTTGAAAGCACTCTCCGCCTGTGAGCAAAAACAAACTCCACCTGCCTCTCCCTTTCCTATTCGTCCAAAAAAGTACCATGTCGACCAATCAAAAAATGATATGGCAACGTAGCATCTAGTTGTTAAGAAACGGGGGACGTTTTAGGAGTGACGGCGGTGCTTTGAGATGTGAGAGATTTGCGACGTTTAGCGCAAATCTTGTGTAGTTAGTGTGTAGTGTAGTCAGTAATTTTGTTGTGCGTGTCAGAACAATGAGGCGACTGCTGAATGTTACAGGTGTTACAGGAGTGACACATCTCCTGTTGTCAGGCCTGCAGGTATCAGGCTGTTGTTCTCCTTTATCTTATAGTGGACAGAAATTATTTTTTGGAGTGGCACAAATAATTTCTGTGGCATAAAATTTGATGCAGAACACCTGATTGTTCTGTAAATAGTTTTAAATGTTTATTTAAAAAACTGCCTTGGCTGCATTTAAAAAAATAGCTGCAAAAAACTTTGTTGTTTGCCAAACTGAGTTACTTTTTTGAAGAAGTAACTATATAATTAATTGCCCAGCATTGGTCATTATATACTATATTTTGCAGACAGAGAGTTACAGGACTCTCTCACAGACCACAGACTCATAATACAAGTCAGAGCTTTATAAAAAAAAAAAAAAAATTAAGTTGTGTTTTCGAACATTTTCATTGTAAGTGGGCTAAAGCAGTTAATTAAAAGTAGTCTAACATAAATGTAAATGCTGTAATTTGATTATTTTAATAAACCATGTAACTTGGATGGATTAGATGCTGGCGTGACCACAGTGCACACGTCTGATGTCGCTCACAGTGGTCCAAGGGACCGCTCAGGGAGTTTGTGTGTCGCTCAGACACATGAAAAATTAGAGGGAACATTGTGTGTGTAAAAAAGATTTGTATGTGTGTAAAAAAGATTTGTGTGTGTAAAAAGATTTGTGTGTGTACTTAGCCAAAACAAACACTGCAAGTTACAAGTACAAATTTTGACCCTATATTTCTTCCTTTCATCTGATTGGTCAATGTCATGTCAATCACAAATGTAACAATCCAATCAGAGAACAGATGGGTTTGGCTGTCGGAGGGGTGCTTTTTTTGAACTGCAGGTCCTTGAAGGGAATAAATGCCCTTTTACATGCCAACCCAGCGTTTTCCTTCATCAACACGAAGGAAAACAGTCTGTGGTCATCCGAGTTTGGTGATTTTTGTGTCACAGGTCTACGTGTTTAATACTGGGAGTTCCTTAGCCTTTTCAACAGCGCTGCGGTTGGGGGAGGGGGGGGGGGGGGGGGGGTGTCTTCCTTAACGAAGAAAGCTTTTTAAGTCTTCCTTACAAAGCTTTCTTCGTTATGAATTAGCATAGATGTTTTTATTGAACATTTGAAGAACTAGCAAAAAAACCAGAAACTCTTGTAGAGGACAAAGTCAGAGATAGAAAAGACAAGGAGCAGGTGCATCTAGTACAGGTAGAGCTGCTGCAAAAACCCACAGAGCCCAGCAGCCAGCGCAACAAATTCTGGATCCTTTGCTTTTAGTTAGCATTAGCAGCACATCCTGCGTCTGATGTGAAAGGACTTTTATGCTGCGCACTGTGACTCACAGCAATGGTCCCCGGTCAGCCCTGACTTTGTGTTAAACTAATCCTAAAGTAATAATGGTATTTCTAACCACTGATATAACTTTATCCTTTCAACAGCTGCTGAAAGTTAGGGGACCTAGCTGCTATCGGATATTTATATAGAGATCCTCCAGCTTCAAACTGTATTACCCTTCAAGGACCTGCAGTTCAAAAAAGTACCCCTCCGACAGCCAAACCCATCTGTTCTGTGATTGGATTGTTACATTTGTGATTGACATGACATTGACCAATCAGATGAAAGGAAGAAAAATAGGGTCAAAATTTGTACTTGTAACTTGCAGGGTTTTTTTGGCTAAGTTCACACACAAATCTTTTTTACACACATACAAATCATTTTTTACACACACAAACAAATTCTTTTTACACATACAAATCCTGATTTACAAGTACAAAACTGATTTACAAGTACAAAATATTTATGGCCACATTTTGAGCCCATACTGAGGTGCGGACCGGTTTCCTGCATAATTCGCATAGTACAGTTTTCTGCTCCGTGTCACACTTTTCATAACCAAACCATGTCCATGCTACAGTGGTAGTCCCTCATTTAGAAATAAGGTCCTCGATTTGTTTTGATTGGTCCTTTTGTTTCTCATTATTTCAGTTTATTTTGAAAAATCTCAACAGGACCTTCAGCTTTATTGTGAACGGCTTATGTGGAAAATAAACAGGCAGACGGCGGAGCTACACGCTGGCTTTACCACAATGCGTAAAAAAAGTTGTTTATCCGTCTGTAGTGTGGTTATTTTAAATATAAGAGAAAGACTTTAAGAAATTAATATAGCCACTACAGTAACCATCAAAAAGAGGAAAAAATATTGCCGTAAACAGCAATATTTACGGCACCACGACACCACAAAGCAAACGATAGCGTAATATGAAACGATAGACGTTTTCATATTGTCACCTAATGTATATCATTATATCAAAGAGCCCTATGAAATACCATGATAACATTTGGGGCTCTGTTTCACACCCTTACTAGACAGGCAGGCACACAGTCCCTTCCCTCACTAGCAGCTGAACACTTGGAACAGCAAACTGACACCCTGGTCTTAATACGAACTTTGTGAGGTCAGTAAGGTTCCTATTTCAACAATGCTGAAGTATTAAACAGTTATCCTAAATGTTAATTTGGCCTGTACACACATTAACCTTTGATTTTTAACTATTAGCAATTACCCATATTATTTGTCTGCCAAGCTATCATTAAGGAACTGGCTTATGGCTAATAATAAAACAGTAATATTAATGCTATCAGCACTTCCCATGTGTAACATTAACAGTGGTCATTTAACGAGATAACAATTATTTATGTCTAAAAATGTTTCTCTTAAACTAGAAACTGAGAAAAGTCTATAGCAGCCAGACAGAAATGGCAGCGGTCCACCTTCAATATTTGATCACTAGAATAGGAAATGAGCGGGGCTCCAGCTACATGTGCACAAACCAGTGCTCTTCTAATCATTATTTAAAAACAACTATGCCTCTTAATTTTGTCTCTTTTCCTTCATCTGAAAATGGCACTGAGTTAATTTATTAGCTTAGCTTTATTAGCTTAAGCAGGAGAAGAAAATACAATCAGAAAGGCTGACTACTCCAAAACTAAAAAGAATTAATTAAAAAACCAGAGGAAACAATCAAAAGTTAGCACTCTGGATGAGGCTAATAATTATTGTGTATTTTAGAGCAATTTCAAACCTTTGAGTATGAAAGGAAGTCATTAGATTATATTTTCAATGACTCATGATCATGTGTGACAATTCGCACTGTGTGAAATACTGCCCACACACAATGTGAAATTAGTCTGTCAAGTGCAGCAAACACTGCACCAGCAGACCACACGCCTGTGCAAAATGTGGTCACACACTGCTCAGGTCAAGTTTTTATTATGTCAGTTTAAGCCAATGCAGCTGAGATCCAATGACAAATTTCTACATACAAGTCATGCAGAGCTGCATTAGCACAAGCTGCTGTTAGCTTTCTTACTTTCCATCTTGGTTGTACTGATAAGACCAAAATCATGTCGTTCTTATCCCCATAACAGTGTATATCACAACATAGTGTATTTTCCGTAAATCAAGTCACTGGTTTATTTAATCACCAAACTGAAAGTACTATTTCTTTTTTTTTTTTACATTTAAATTAAATAATCAAAAATGTAATAAATTACAAGGTGCTATCCCTTAATGACACAAACTGAATGACCCCACGCAGTCACGCAAAAGCTTCCTCCTGAGGCCCCCCGGCTATCATTACTGGTCTTATATGATCGTCAGGAAACTAGCCTGTCTGCGAACATCGACTGAAGAGGGTGCAGTCTTAAATGACGCGCTCCATTAAGCTCATACAAGGATATCGCCAGTGTGTGAATGCGTGTGTGAATGGGTGAATGACTGAATGTAGTGTAAAGCGCTTTGGGGTCCTTAAGGACTAGAAAAGCGCTATACGAATGCAGGCCATTTACCATGTGCTGTTCAGTTCATCCACATATCTGTTGGCGCAACGTGGTATGCTACGTTGCAAATTTCCTCCAATACTTTGGTCTGACGCGTAATATAAACGAGGCAACTCTACTTGTGTGAAGTGTTTTCAGCTGGGCGTAGTGTCCCTGGAGTCGAGTACTCTGGCCAATGAATGAAAACATATATTTGGCCACTAGTATATTTATGAGTGTTTATAAATAAATGCAGAGAAAAGCCTGTTCTAGAGTTCTAGAGTTTGCGTATGAGGCTTATTTTGAGCACCTGGCAGATCTTTTTTTCTTATTTGTAAATTCTCCATATTCCTTCACATGATTGTTGCATAGGTGGTAGAAGGGGATTGTTTCTGTGGTAGGGACGGGTTTTCTGCTCCGCGTCAGACTTTTCATAACCGCACCATGCCCATGCTACAGAGGCAGCCCCTCTTTTAGGAATGAGCTCCTGCATTTGTTTTGGCTGGTCTTTCTATGATGTCACTGTGACTATTGCAAACTGTCATCTGAGGTGATGAAAAAATATTGCAGGAAACACTGTGCACGAAATAATCAATAGATGTTTTAATATTGTCATCCGATACAGTTCGTCAGATCGCACAGCCCTATTTGTCACAGAGAGAGTGTCATCACTAGCGATGCTGAATGACTGCGTAATGTCTCAGGAACAACAGTTAACTGGTGGTGCACATAAATAACTAGTTTAGCCAATTACCACTTCCGATGCTGACTGCCAAAGGCTGGAATATTTTATCTGACTGACTAGCCTGCACGTCCCTAATTTGATCACCTCCACAGCTGACACTATGGCTACAGCGTTGCATTTCACTGCTCTTTGGAAGTCACAGAAATCACTCAACTGGTTTAGCCTCTGCAAACAGATTTAAAAGCAGCTGTGTCATTAATAAACAATTCAACTTTGTGTCCAACTATGTGTGTCTGGCTTTGTCTACATTACAAGCAAAACTATCCAGAGAAGAGGGATGTTTGGGAAACAAAGGTGCTGCTTTTATCTGACTTATACTGTAAGTACGAGCTACAGCAGCACTTATAAATAATCCAGACTACTTATAACATAAGAAAACAACCAAAAATCCCAGCAAATCTGTGGGAGCTATTTAGATCAGCAAAGAATGAAAGCAACCTTTTTAGGTAGGACTGGGTACTTACAAAGCCAGGCTACTGAGTGTGCGGAGCACGTGATCACAGTTTGATGTGAAGAAGGATGAGGCTTGCGCAAAATAGCAGAGAGCAATCTCAAGGATCCTGAGCTGAGGCAGGAGCACCTGCCAGCGAGAGGCGTACTCCTCCACCAGCTGCAAAGACAAAAACAACATCTAAACAAAAGTACAATTTTCCAAAGTACAAGGTTTTGGGTGCAAATGCAAGTACACTGCTGATGCTTCTAATCGCACTCGATTACAAGGATCTGTTTATATCACGTTATACTTTAGATCTGTGTGTTTTGGACAGCTACCTAGATTATTTTTACTTGAACATGTACTACAGGCCCATCACAAAACAATATCTGTTTACAGTTGACCTATGACATCCTAATCCGTATGTTGCCCTCTAATGGTGGAGATCCAGCTCATCTCCAGTGGAACGCAGTGAAGTGTTAACCCTCAGCCAGTGTTTAGTTTAGGCCGAGGGGTGTCAAACTCCAGGCCTCGAGGGCCGGTGTCCTGCAGATTTTCGATGTTTCCTTCATCCAACACAGCTGATTTAAGTGGCTAAATTGCCTCCTCAATATGTCTTGAAGTTCTCCAGAGGCCTGGTAATGAACTGATCAGTTCAGGTGTGTTGACCTAGGGTGATATCTACAACCTGCAGGACACCCCTGGTTTAGGCCCTCATCCAACTGCAACAATTAGTTCCCTACTAAGCTAAATGTAACCATGTTAGCAAAGCATGAAAGCCCGAGTCTGGCATCTTCTTTATGAACAACAAACTCAATAACATGTGTGATATTATTTTAAAATATGTAGTGCAATAATTACTTCTCATTTTGTTATACTCCCAAGCTCTAGCACCCCAACTTCAGCTCCAAAGAAATCAAGTCAAATTACATATGCTGATGCGTCACGCGTTTAATGCTTACTTTTAAAGTTTGGATGGCTTACAGCTGGGATTTGTCAACAGGAAGTAGTACACCTGGCTATTTCTAGTGTCAGTAATTGGGCAAACAAGATTTCATCTCTCTGTTGTTAACAGTGCAGGGTTATTAGTTACTGCCATTTCAATGCGCTTTTGCATAAGATGCAACCACTGTGAGACCATTTAGTGATGGCAGGAATTGTTTTCCACTGCTGTGACATATCGAAAGGTGGGCTGTAAAACAAACGCCCGACAGCACAGGATAACAAATATTAACTCAATTTCAGCGTAATCGCTGCCAAAACGTAGTGTAATCGTGCAAAATCCTGACCAGCGGGTAGTTAGTAAACATTCAGCGTACAACCATGCTAACTTGCAAGCAAATTCTGGGCTAGCTGGCTCAGGCGATTAGCAAAGTCAACCTGAAAACTGGTGCATTAATCATGCACTGTCACTAAATCACTGCTTAAGTGGCTCGCATGTTTTGCTAAAATCGTGTATATGCGGCCTTGGATTACTTGACACGCTGTTTGTCACGCAAATATGCTTGTTTTTAAAGCGACTACTGCTAGTTAGCTAAATGATAACGGGCTTAGCCGCTAATGCTAGCCGTGTGTAACTAGTAATTCTGGGGGAGGGGAGTCGGCTAACATATATGCTTATCTTTGACAACAAGCACGCCGCTAACTTCAGCTACGGCTCCATACCTTGCAAAAGTCAAAGCAGAACGCTTCGCTGTCGCCTCGGAGTTCATCGCTTGAGTAGCGGCTAAACAAAATCTGCAATTGTTTTTCTAGACCCTCTAACTCGTACACACTGCTCTCCTCCGCCATACTGCCTGTCTAGCCTCGCTCGTAGCAGCCAGCACACAACACATACGTCGCCACAGTCAACGACTTGCTGATTGGATACCGGGAGCGTGAAGTGACGCGCTCATTTACTAGACCAGCACGCGCCGATGGGAGGGCGGGATACCTATGACAACTTATAGACGCCCAGTTACGCTATCTTCCCGGTAATTACGGTGCTACCAGAACACCATTACATGCGCCACAAACCACATGGCGAACACAAACACGGCGCGTTAATGACTTAATATTTGCGTTCACGTCCCATTTATAAGCTTGGAAAAAATCATTGTGCATTTGAACTGGTCTAACTTAAGTTTTACGATTGCATTTATTAGTCCCATTACTACTATACAACAATAGAAAAAAATGTAAAATATACAAAGTAAAATAATTATAATTTCAATATACAATGATACAATTTGACATTTTTGAAAGATTAGTCAGAGGCGTGTGTAGAAGGGGGGCGTGAGGTGGCACAACCCCCCACCCGAAATATGATTATTTCAGTATTTCCACACACTCCAGATTTTTCAAATGCAATTACTGTACTTTATATTCCATACTATTTATTTTGAAGCTTTGGTTTTGCACATTAATTGCATTATTATAGATCACCCTGCTGAGCATTATGTAAATATTTAAAGTCAACAATGGCTGCAACATTAAAGAGATATATACACACGTCAATTAATTAATAATTCGAATCTAGTAATGCATATGATTGTGAAAATTGTCATTGGTTGGTTTTGACAGTGTATGTAAAAACCACCCAACACTACTGAAAAAAAAAAATCACACTTATGGCCACTTCAATAGGTACACTTGTTTAACTGCTTGATAATCCAAATATCTATTCGGCCAATCAAATGGCAGCAACTCAACATGTTTCTGCATGAGTAAAAGTGCCTTGTTGATGTCAACAATTATAGGAGGCTGCTTCCAGCTGATAGGAAAGCAACAGTAACTCAAATAACCACTTGTTATATGCAGAAGACCATCTCTGAAGCAGCAGAAGACCACACTGAGGCTACACAGGCTCTCTAGATCTGGACAATGGAAGATTGTAAAAACGTTGACTGCTCTTGGCAGTCTGAAATTTGTGAAATTCAGATGAAAGTATCAGAATTTGGTGTAAATAACAAAAACAGATCCATCCAACTTTGTGTGAATGGTTCAACCTGCTGTTAAGTGGTATAATGTCAGGGTGTAATGCTTTTAATGCACTTTTGGTCCCTTGGTACCAACAGATCACTGTTCAAACATCGTCACAAAGCTGAAGTCATCTAAAACTACTTTCTTGAATATGAAAATGAGTTCATTGTACTCAAACCTCCACAGTGATCCAGATCTCCATCCAATAGAGCAACTTTGGGATGTGGTGGAAGAAGAGTCCAGTCATGGATGTAGAGGCGAAAAATCTGTAGCAACTGTGTGGTGTCATCATGTCAACATGAACCAAAATCTCTGAGGAAAGTTTCCAGCACCTTGCTGAATCTATGCGGTGAAGAATTAAGGCAGTTCTGAAGGCAAAAAAAATTGGGCCCAACCTAGCTCCAGCAGCAAGGTGTAGCTACTACAACTTTTAACAGAGTGGCAAGTAGGTACACCTTGGTAGGCATATGATAACCTCATTCCTAAGTTTCCCTAAGCATCTTTTTGTTTCTGAATATTTTTTTCCTCAAATTGTGACAAAGGGAAACAAGAAGCCACACTGCTACAGAGTGTAATTTTTATTTAGCCTTATACATTGATTAAGGAAAAATGATGTCATAGAAAAATATTTTTCTCCTAGACACTGCAAAGATTAAGTAGTCCAGACTCCTTTACACTTGAATAACACCATGATTATATTCAGATTTTAGATTACCTGATATGGATTATTCTGTGTACACACAATCATGAAATCAGCATACAGTGAGCAATAATGAAAACATAATAGGCATATATACACACACATACCCACAGCAACTCCCATAATAAATGAATTGAATGTGACTTTTGTATTCCTGTCTGGTATACAAAGCCAAAGTGATGATACAATCATTTATTTTCCTCGCAGCCTCTCTTCAAGTCCAATACAAAACAATAAAAGTCTACACTGTAACAAAACTTATAAAAGATTCGAGCACTACAGGCTTAAGCAATAATAACAACCCCCATCATAAGCTGACAGTAGAACAAATTATTCTGCTTATTACGCTTCAAGACTCAAGGTCAAACATATGATTCAAAAAGAGAGAAATAAGAGCCAAACTCAAACCAAAACTTCTAAAAAAAAAAAAAAAAAAAAAAAACCCAAACAAAAAAAAAAACACAACACCTTTCTGCCATCTTTAACACACTAAACTAAATGTCAATGTGTTTGTCATTCTAAAGTAAGAAATGTAAAGGCTTGTAGTGTCTTTGTTTTTAATTCAGCTCATCGGTGGATTCTGACATGGAGCGCTCCTGCCTCTTCCGGGCTGTGACGAAGTTGAGCAGGTCGACAGCTGTCACCACCCCGAAAACCATCTGCTTTTTGCTATGAGAGCCATCAGTCAAGTCTGGTAGAGGACAAGGAGTAGAAAAGAGAGTATCAGAGAGATTATTAGCCTGATAGTTGAGTTAAAACCTTTATAGTGTTGCAGTGCTTCCACTAAAAAACTTTTAAAAAAATAAAAATAATTCCTACAACTGTAATGTAGGACTCTGGCCACTAGGGGGCAGTGGAACAAGCCAAGTGGGCTCTAAACTTTTCAATATTCCGTCAGAGTCGTGTCTTTAGCTGCCAAATGGACAGTCATGTCCCTTAGCCATTTGATGCTGAGGATCCAGTATGCAGCGTGGTCACATGCTATTGTCAGTATACGAATGTAAAAGAGACACATGCAATATTCTAAATACGCACGTGATATGTCAGTTAGGTTCAACATCAACAATATTTACTTTTTAAATTAATGCCTACTTGGTCTGTGTAACCACTCCGACAGCCAGATGGGGATGATAAAAGTTGCACAGTGCAAGTTTGATTGATAGGTCTGTTTGTCCATCTTTGATCAATTTAAAGATGCAGAATTGGTTTTATTATGAAGCTGCTGTGCAGGAGGAAAAGAGGAAGACCACAGAAAAGATTGAGGGTGTAGTGAAATAGGATAAGCAAAGGGTTGGTATGACAAAGGAGGATGTTAGATGTAGGGCCACTTCTAACGGGTGCAGCCAAAAGAAAAAGATTGAAGATTCCTTCTCAGCCTGCACATTTTGGATTTCAATACTGCAGAAAAAAAAAACAAAAAACAAAAAAAACAAAAAAACACCTGCTTAAATGTAACCTTGACAAACAGAAACAATCAGCTAGCTGTTTGCTAAACTGTCTCTACTTGGACGGGTCAAGGTCATCTAAAGCCTGCCTCCAGATTCTCACACTGAGCTTGTGCATCTATACTCAAGCAAGGAGCAGCAGGAAGCGGATATACTGAGCTCACAGAGCTGTTAAAAATGTGGTTCTTGCAAACACACAAACTCAGTGTTTTTACACATTGAATCACTAACCCTGGTCATAGTTTAAACGCACAGATTGTCAAGACTGATATCCACAGACAACAGCAGCTAAACCGGCCACAGCACAAACTTGTTTGTGCGTATAAGTGTGTGTGCATTGCTGTACTCACATTGGATCTGTTCGTGTACCACCAGAGCGAAGTGGTCAATCTCCAAAATCGAGGACAACTTTCCCAAGTTGTCAGTCAGTGTGATCTGAATTAAAATAAGAGGATGTGTTGAAGATATAAAGATACATAGAAATATATAGATATATACACACATTCATCAACATCTGTCACAGTAAAACTTTCTGTATACACAAAGAAATGGAACAGAACATAACACAAACTTGTCTTTTTAGCACTAAAAATAAGTCTTATTTCAAACCCCAATTTTGTAGTTCAGCAAGTTTACAATCTTTTTTTTCCCCCTACATGGAGATCATCCTCAGCCAATCAGAATGAAAAGAGTAGTCTTTAAAATCCATTAAATTTCCAACCAAACTAACCTGTTTGAACTGCTTGTAAAGCACTTTGCTGACAGGATCTGACAAGTTGATCTTCCCTGCAAGGATCGAAGATAGCATGTTGCCTAGAGTCACCATGCCCAGGATCAATCTACACACAAAAACATAAACAAGAAGTGAAGTTAAAGGTTAGTCAAGGATAAGGTTTTCAGGGTCTAAAACACAGCTTCCAGGAATGTGTGAAGATCTAATATTCTGTGCTTTTCTGTTGTAAAGCTGATCTTTCTACCTATAGCACACCCACCCTGTGTCATCGACCACCGGCGCCTGGTCGAAGCCATTATGCTTGAGGATCTGGATGGTCTTTTGGCAGCTAACAGTAGGCAGGACAGTGAGCGGGGCAGACATGTTCAGGCACTGCAGCTTCAAGTTCCACCACCTGTGAGAACACGGCATGTTTAATGAGCGTACATAGAAAGAGACTTAGAAACTGGAGATTTGGTCTTTTTAAATGACACGCACCATGGTTTCTTCACCATGAGGTCCTCCTCCCTCAAAAAGCCCTTCTGGACCATCCACTTATCACTCAGGAACTTTGACCTTGAGGGGAGTAAAGAAAAAAAGATTAAGAAAAGACTGATCTGTGTTTACACAAAGAAAGCAAACAAATTGTCTGCATATATCTGAAGGACCTCTAGCACAAACACATAAGGAAACTCACATGTAGTTGCGGATGGAGTCCGGCAGGATCACCACACAGCGCTGGCCCTCTTTAAGCTCCTTGGCGGCATGCACAGCTGCTGCCATGGCCGTCCCTGAGCTGCCTCCTGTTACAGGAAAAAGCAAAATGGTAAATGGCCTGTATTTGTAAAATGCTTTACTAGTCCATAAGGACCCCAAAGCGCTTTACACTGTAGCCACAGCCACCCTGGGGCGCACTGACAGAGGCGAGGATGCCGGACACTGGCGCCACCGGCCCCTCTGACCACCACCAGTAGGCAACGGGTCAAGCGTCTTGCCCAAGGACACAACAACCAAGACTATCCAAGCCGGGGCTCGAACCGGCAACCTTCCTATCACAAGGCAAACTCCCAACTCTTGAGCCACGATCGCCCATAGGTTAGTTTGCCTTAAGTGGCACCCAGGTACGCACAACATTTTCCTCATGAAGCTTTTCCCCGGGAGCAAAAGTATTCCTGGAGGCTTTGTGTTTCTTCTGTTGCCAATCAGTAACCAGTCACACCCACGTCCCCTCGAACAGGATGAATTCTGCCGTTTGTTTATAAGAAGCACCTTCCTGTAGTGATCTACGGGGCTCTGGAGGAGTTTCAGAGCTTTAGAAATTAACCACAGTGAAACTATGAAAAACATTTTAGTTCCACCTCCTGCCTGTCCTGGTTGAAGCAAAGTCTCTTGTGACCATCAGTGGTAGGATAAATCAAAAAATGAATGAATCAAACCAATCAGCATAAAGCTCCATATTGTTTGTCAAGGCCAATCACAAGTCACTACCTCAGAACAGGCCCTGAAATAAGTGCTGTGTGTTGGCCACTAAAAAAAAAAAAAAAACTAATAAGTCCTGGGGTAGAAGAGCCTACCTAAACCAGGAACCACAAAGACCTACCGCACAGCAGGCCTTCCTCTCTGATCAGCAAACGAGACATGTTGAAGGACTCCTCATCGTTGGACTTGTACCACGTATCGACCACCTGGAAATGTTGACGGGGGGGGGGGGGGGGGGGGGTAGTAGTAATATTAAACATACGACATCGTCATGCTCACTTAGGAGCAGTCAAGAAAAGGAGATGGGATTATAGACGCCGCTTGAACCAACCGATCTGTCGAGGACGGTGGGGATGAAGTCGTACCCGATGCCCTCCACCTCATACTGGGTCTTATCGGTCTTGTTAAGCTCCTCTGGCTCAGCCAGGATTGAACCTTCAGGATCAACACCAACAATCTGCGCACAAAACACACCATTCATAAGCCACAAGTAGCTCAGCAGATATTTATCTGAAAAAGGAGGAGAAACATAATCTCAAGAAAGAGCTTACTTTGATATTTGGGCATCTTTCCTTCAGCTTGCGGGCGATGCCTGTGATCGTCCCTCCTGTGCCTGCACCAGCCACCAGCATGTCCACCTTACCTGTCAGCAGAAACACAGAAGAGACAAACAACCTTGTTGACTTGATTTCCAGTGAACTTCTAAAGTGAGTTTTAAGGAAAAAGCAATAATGCCGTTGAAGGAGTTTCTGTAAATTTTATAGCTCAGGATGCTCGTACCTTCACACTGCTCCAGGATCTCCTCGGCTGTGGTGTCGTAGTGAGCCAGGGGATTGCTCGGGTTGCGGTACTGGTCCAGGATGTGCGAGTTGGGGATCTCGTTCTTAAGGCGCCAGGCCACGCCCACGTGAGACTCTGGCGAATCAAAACGGGCGCTGGTGGGCGTACGTACGATCTCTGCTCCGAGTGCTCTCAAGACATCCACCTGTCGAGAACATCTGACAAATATTAACACTTGTACATGATGGCCTGACTGCAGCGAGAAACACCAATAAGAATTTGTTCTTTAAAACATTCAAGATTCATTAGAATTAATAGATATGCAGATATGCAGCAAGCTTGAAGAACAGTAGTCTCTTTAAAAGGGTACTAATGTTTTTATTTTAATGTAATTTAATGAAAGCTACTGTGGAAAAACAGCTTGAAAAAAAATGAACTAATAAAATAAATTCATTAAAAAAAGAAATTAAAAAGGAATACTGAGCTTGTTGTAATGTTCAAAAAAATGAACAAAAAAAAGGAACAAATAATCAGAAAATATTATTAAAATCCCTTTAGAAACAAAACACAAGATATATGATTATTTTAAAAAATAAAATAAATTTAAAAAAAACAACAAGATAATAAGATATAATATAGACGTCAAACAAAAACTTTGAACATTTTGTACAAATATACACTAGATTTATATTTTTGCACAGCATTTAAAGATTGCATCATATGATGCAACAGCAGTACTAAAGCGTGACCTCTGCCTCTATAACAGGCTGCGATTTGCATACTTAGTCGCAACATTTTCAGGAAAAGCCCCTTTGAACAGAAACCGCACTTTTCTATCAGGAAATCCTACCCTTCAATTTAGCTGTAGCAGTCTAGACATGCTTTACTCTGACAGAAAAAAAAAACCTGCCGTGCTTCTGTGAGTTGTGGTTTCTATATGACAGGAAATTCACCTTCTCCATGCTCATCTTCTCTGGCATGACAATGATGCAACGGTAGCCTTTCACTGCTGCAGCCAGAGCGAGTCCGATACCTTAAGGAACAAAAGAAAGAAGCAGATTTGAGTGGGATTTTCAGCACAGGCTTTCGTGTATTTGTTCACACCAGCACAGGCGCATGCAGGGGATTACCAGTGTTTCCAGAGGTGGGCTCTATGATGGTGTCTCCTGGCTTGAGGATCCCGGCTCTCTCAGCGTCCTCCACCATCCGCAGACTGATTCTGTCCTTGACGCTGCCGCCCGCATTAAAGAACTCGCACTTGGCCACTACACCAAAAAAAGTGTCACAATAACATATTAAAATCACAGGAGCCAAATGAAACAATTAAGATACAATTGTGATCTGAAGTAACGCTCACACCCCAACCAGCGCTCACAAGTTTGCACAGTAACCAGTCAGACCGTAACCAACTTCTGAATTTGTCTCAGCTTGAATGTGGTGTGACTCACATATTTCACATTTGAGTCCAAAGGCTTTGGGGATGTTGTTGATGCGTACCATGGGTGTGTCACCGATTTTGTTCAGGATGTTGGGGAGAATGGCTGGTGCAACAGTCCTGAGAGGAGAAGGGGGAAAAAAAGAAGAATAAACCTCAGCGAGACGATAAACAGAAGTGCCACGTCTGGTTGTGCAGATAGACTGGACAGTAATCACTTCTTTATCAGGCTCAGACTGTCTTTTATTGCTATCACTAGTGTGAGATAAGAGCACCCATTTCCACTCACTTCACTGGTCTGAGAAGTCTAAACAACAACAAAAATAACAGCCTCTTTTTCAGAGCTTTAAACAAATAGTGTAACGCCTTTACGACAGAGTTTTTTTTATTTGTAACAGCAGATCAATACAACAGTGCTGAGATGTAAGAAGCAGTGGATATCTGACTGGCACGCTGACCTTGAAACTTGAGTGTGGGGGGAGTCGGATTTTGAGGCTTCTAGGCTCCACGTGCAGCGGCTGGGAAGGTCGGGCCTGATCCATTTCCTTTCGGGAGAAGAGTTCTTTGTTTTGATCTGAATGTTTCTGGCTGCCTCCTGCGACTCCTCCTCGGTCTTCAGGTTCTCGACTCCGTTCTTGACTTTGTTCTCTCCGTTGCTGAAGCCGTGCAGCTTGCCAGCGTGTGGGCACACAGGGCTGTTGACTGTGGTCTCTTTGGATGAGGGAACTGATGGCATGGCTCAACTTAGGGAAAAAAAAAAAACAAACAACAGTAAAGTTATCCAATTATGTAACACACTGTTCTTACAGCATGTTCTGATAAGTTTTCCTGCATCATCAGTGACTTGGCTGACAGCCAGGAAATTAAATACTTTCATAATGTTGTTTTTGACTGTCACAAGCAGTAGTCTCCTTCTCTGCAACCTGCATCTTCAGGTATCAAAGGCATGATGCATTTCTCTATTATTAACTAAATAGCTCCAGTTTCTACTGCTCATTTGGGCTCAAAATATTCATCCCTGTGAGTTTATACCAAGGAGATGGGCTCAATCCTTCATTCACTTTCTTTGTGTGACCTCGATTACTTTTTAGAAAAATTATCACCAATAGTCCCGACAACTAAGGTGTATCTTACAGAAATAACTATTAAAGTGCTGTTTAGACCCTCTGAGCAATAAAATCCAACATGTCATGTTTGTAAGTGGAACGATTTCCAAATGAAGGAAATCCGACCATCCAAGAACCGCATGAATGCATGGTAATACTAACATTTGGATGGGTTTCTTGTTGGATATTTGGACAAGTTTGATGCACGATTTTATGGCAACCCAACTTAAAGTTGAGATACTTCAGTCACAAGTGCTGGACTGAGTATCCACAGCTGTGGAACCAGCTTTGGGAAGGACACCCTCTCTACTTTTAAATTCTGCCAGAGCTTTCTTCCTGTTAAGGAAGGAGTTTTTCTTCACCATTGTCACAAATTACTTGATCACAGGGTGTGTCTGACTGTCAGGGTTTCTCTCTATTATTGTAGCATCTTTACCTTACAATATAAAAGAAGGGCTATTTTTATTGTAAACAAGATAACCTGAAAAAAAAAAATTCCAAGAGATGACAAATGTTAAAGCATTCAACTTCACCAATCAGCAAACACAGTGCAAAGCAAACACTGAACCACTCCTTTCTTTTATTAATGCTCAGTCACATCTACACTGCTAAAACAAATCCACAGCTCATCCCCATCTACCACCGCTTTTCAGTCTAGTCTAGTTTAGCCTAGTCATGACAAGTGGCCAAATTCTGCCCTTATCAAAGCTACGTGAGAAAGCACAAGTGGGAGTAAACAAGGGGGGTGGGGCTGATAAAACTTCAGTTATTATTACATAATTTTTTCTCCACAGGAAGAGAACAAAAGCTTCTTTTTAGGGAGTTGGTAAGCAGTATTGTTTTCATAAATCATAAGACTGATTGCCGTTCCCACATATCAAGATATAAGTCAAGATTTAGACACACAACACCGACTTGTGCAGTCACGCATCCGTTTTGAGGATCTACAGAAAAGAAAATCACTGCTTATCTCATTGTTTGTAAATGTAGTTAATCTAAACCATAAAAAGATTTTATAATCAGTTATAACTGGTTATAAATGCTACTAATGGCTAACCATTACCTTAAATCTGAGTCGGGTATTTAACAGTCTGATGAGATCAAAGGGAAGCTTTAAATCCAGTCTTTGATCATTAATTTGACAAATAACCTGGGTAATTAAGCACGAGGTGAAATACCTGACATGAACTTCAGCAATAACTTTCCAGGAAGAGAACTAAACCATTGAGTGGCAGATTGGCTAAACTGGCAGGAACAAAAGAAAGATTAGCTGGAAAACAAGTTACAATTTTAAAATTTCACTTGTAAATACAAGACAAACCTCAGTCACAGCCTCTGAAACGTGATGATTTGCCATTTCATGTGACGGTTATATGACTCCAAACACGAGAGCAGTACAACGAGAGCTTCTCAAACTTTCAGTACATTTTAATCTTACTACAACAAAACTACAGAACCAAATAAAGTAAGATAAGTACCAGTTGCTAAGACTGCCACAGATTTACAAGCCCAACTTTTTCCTCTTACTACAGCCTGTTGTTTCCCTCCCATCCCCCAGCTGCAATGGTAGCACATGAGGCTTCACTAACACACAGAGCACACACCGACAGGGCCAGCTGTTACAACGGGGCCCCTGTCTTTGACTGCAGAATGAGTTCAGACAATGTCCACAGGAGTGGACTAAACACATTTTCTTAAGCCTGCAGCTCCCTGCTCTACACGGGGTGGAGCTGGCTTTCACACGCTTTTGGGGAATGTTGCGATGATAAATGCATTTGATCTGCTATCAAAATTTAAAAAGAAGCACAAACCAATTACAAGTGTTGACCACCTACCTTTTCCTTACAACCACTGATAGGCACACTGCTAATCACAGTAACACTTGCAACATCGATGCTGGCAAATGTGTGTGGTATGTGTTGGCCTTACAGGGTTTAACAGGGAAATATGATCCTCCTGGTGGAGGACACACACACACACACACACACACAAAACAAGTCTGAGCCAGGCTTGCAGGGCAAGAAAGACTTGAAAGAGGATTTGCCAAGCTTAAACTTAAGTTTGGTTTAATACACCACACTTCAGCCAAGAGTCCAATCCTTAATTAAAGCTCCCAGGCTAAAGAAACATAACACAAATGATCAGAGTTTGGCAACATCGGCCCACTCTAATGAAAAATTAGACGTTTATCTGCTTTAAAAAAGAAAAGAAAAAGGAAAGCACCACTGGTATGTTCACCACTCTTGGGAGTCCAGTGGTGACTATGACTTTGCAGCATACCTTTATGGTTTGCAGCATTTAATTGCTCTGGCAGCAACAAACACAACCGAAGTATCTGCTTGTTGGCAATACAACAACACACTATAGATATCCACTGAGCTATCACAAATGATGTGCCAATGCGAATAGCAGTAATGATGGCCATAGAAAGGCCGTATAAAGGTGCACCCACCTGCATAACCTTTAATAGGACAACGTAGGTCGCAGGAAAATAGTTGTTTTAGCCTTTTTTTAATAAAACAATTTAAAGATAACACTGAAGGCTATCGAAGTAAAAAAAGAAAAGAAAAGAAAAGAAAAAGGTTGTCACAATTTTATGGGAAAAAAGATTATTTAAGACAAAAAAAAAGGGAAAAATCTCACTTGGCTGCATTGCTCAAAATGAACCAGAGCACGGAAACAGCATGATAGAATTAAACGCTGCGTCATTTGAAAATAATAGATGATGTGGCGGGATACAAAGGAGACAAACTACAAAAGGTAACCAAAAGGGAAAAAAAGAAAAAAAAAGCGATTAATTGTAAAAATAAATAAACAAATACAAAAAACCTAGTAATGCTTACATAATTTAATATAATAAATATAGGACACCGCAGTGTGTATGCGAACACCTGAATTATAACACATCGGCTGGAAAAGGTCCAACAAAAGCCTGAACTGCGCAGCTACAATGTTGCATCAGAACTGAGGAGCTGGAGGCAGCTTTCTATCAGCCCATGGGGAAATACAAATTAATTTAATTAGAAAAAAAGAGTGTTTAAATACGTCGGCTTCTCCTCGTTTCCATTCTCTGTGTCAGGCGGCTTTATTTTCACTCACCTGGAGATTTATCTGTGCCTTGAAATCTGCGTGAAAACTACACACCGGTACGACGAGCAGACGACTGCACAGCCTAGGGATCAACTTCCGACAAAGCAAGCCTTTAACGTGCCGACGCACGTGGACGAAACTGTATGGAGCGCAGAATTTTTAGGAAGACGCTCTTATTGGCTGCGGTGGGGGCGACTGTTTGTGGGCTGTACCAATCGGTGCGGAGATTTCTTTAAAAGGGGTTGAGGGGAAAAAAACCGCTGAGGTAAAGTAGTCCGTGGCACCTGTTTACTTTTTACTGACCAAACACACCCCCGCGCACGCAGACATCGCATGTAACAACTTGAAAGCTTCTCATGAATGTCTTTTTTTCGCTAACATTTGAATTCAAGTAAGCAAGGGTTTAATAATTTAGTTATTATTTTGACAACGTAACTAGACTTACAACATAAATTCTCTTTAAAAAAGCAAACAAAAACTTTTCAACTCCCAAGCAGCATTTAAAAGTACAACACATGTACTGTGTTTGCATAGAAGTTTGATGTATTTGTACTATTTGTATCTTTATAACTCCAGACTATGCACATTAAACTTAAACCATCTTAAGTGGATCTTAACCCACCATCTTAATTGCTCAATCAATACTATGACAAAATAAGTTTACATTTGAGATCTATCTGGAGGTAATTTTTTTTTTCCCCTTTTTAAACTAGCAGAATATTTATCACATCAAATTTAAGCAAAGTGTAAAAAAAGGGAAGTAAAAGAACAGGCTGATTAGTTAGCATTGCATCAGCCATTTACCAGAAAAAAAATGCAGCAACAGTTGTGCGCTGTTAGTGACTGTGTGAAGGAAAGTTTACAGTCTGACAGGACTACGAAGGAGCTTTAAAATTAGTCTCTGGTTAGCAGCTTTGGTATAAAAATATTCAATTCAATTCAATTCAATTTTATTTATATAACACCAAATCACAACAAAAGTCGCCTCAAGGCGCTTCATAGATACAGAGAAAAACCCAACAATCATATGACCCCCTGTGAGCAAGCACTTTGGCGACAGTGGGAAGGAAAAACTCCCTTTTAACAGGAAGAAACCTCCGGCACAACCAGGCTCAGGGAGGGGCGGGGCCATCTGCTGCAACGGGTTGGGGTGAGAGAAGGAAGACAGGATAAAGACATGCTGTGGAAGAGAGACAGAGATTAATAACAGATATGATTCAATGCAGAGAGGTCTGTTAATACATAGTGAGTGAGAAAGGTGACTGGAAAGGAAAAACTCAATGCATCATGGGAATCCCCGGCAGCCTACATCTATTGCAGCATAACTAAGGGAGGATTCAGGGTCACCTGGTCCAGCCCTAACTATATGCTTTAGCAAAAAGGAAAGTTTGAAGCCTAATCTTAAAAGTAGAGATAGTGTCTGTCTCCCGAATCCAAACTGGAAGCTGGTTCCACAGAAGAGGGGCCTGAAAACTGAAGGCTCTGCCTCCCATTCTACTTTTAAATACTCTAGGAACAACAAGTAGGCCTGCAGAGCGAGAGCGAAGTGCTCTAATAGGGTGATATGGTACTACAAGGTCATTAAGATAAGATGGGGCCTGATTATTTAAGACCTTGTATGTGAGGAGCAGGATTTTGAATTTAATTTTGGATTTAACAGGAAGCCAATGAAGGGAAGCCAAAACAGGAGAAATATGCTCTCTCTTTCTAGTCCCTGTCAGTACTCTTGCTGCAGCATTTTGGGTTAGCTGAAGGCTTTTCAGTGAGTTTTTTGGACATCCTAATAATAATGAATTGCAGTAGTCCAGCCTGGAAGTAATAAATGCATGAACTAGTTTTTCAGCGTCACTCTGAGACAGGATATTTCTAATTTTAGAGATGTTGCGCAAATGGAAGAACGCAGTCTTACATATTTGTTTAATATGTGCGTTGAAGGACATATCCTGGTCAAAAATGACTCCAAGGTTCCTCACAGTGTTACTGGAGGCCAAGGTAATGCCATCCAGAGTAAGAATCTGGTTAGATACCATATTTCTAAGCTTTTCAGCGCAGAGTACAATGACCTCAGTTTTATCTGAATTAAGAAGCAGAAAGTTAGCGGCCATTCAGGTCTTTATGTCTTTAAGACATTCCTGCAGTTTAACTAATTGGTGTGTGTTATCTGGCTTTATGGACAGATAGAGCTGGGTGTCATCTGCATAGCAGTGAAAATGTATGCTATGTCTTCTAATGATGCTGCCTAGGGGAAGCATGTATAATGTAAACATAATTGGTCCTAGCACTGAACCCTGTGGAACTCCATAATTAACCTCAGTGTGTGAAGAGGACTCTCCATTTACATGCACAAATTGGAGTCTATTAGATAGATATGATACAAACCACTGCAGTGCAGTACCTGTAATACCTACAGCATGTTCTAATCGCTCTAATAGGATATTATGGTCGACTGTATCGAACGCTGCACTAAGGTCAAGAAGGACAAGCACAGAGATGAGTCCACTGTCAGAGGCCATAAGAAGATCATTTGTAACCTTCACTAAAGCTGTTTCTGTGCTGTGATGAACTCTGAAACCTGACTGAAACTCTTCAAATAAACCATTCCTCTGCAGATGATCTGTTAGCTGTTTGACAACTACTCTTTCAAGGATTTTTGATATGAAAGGAAGGTTGGAGATTGGCCTATAATTAGCTAAGACTGCTGGGTCTAGAGATGGCTTTTTGAGTAAAGGTTTAACTGCAGCCAGCTTGAAGGCCTGTGGTACATAGCCGATTATTAGAGATAGGTCATATTTAAGATCGAAGAATTAATTAATGGCAGGACTTCTTTGAGCAGTTTTGTAGGAATGGGGTCTAAAAGACACGTTGATGGTTTGGAGGAAGTAATTATTGAAGTTAACTCAGAAAGATCGATTGGAGAAAAAGAGTCTAACTTAACATCAATGGAACTAAGAGTAGCTGTAGATAATATTACATCTGTGGGATGATTATTGGTAATTTTTTCTCTAATGATAAAAATTTTATTTGTGAAGAAGTTCATGAAGTCATTACTAGTTAACGTTAAAGGGATGGTTGGCTCAAAAGAGCTCTGACTTTTTGTCAGCCTGGCTACAGTCCTGAAGAGAAACCTGGGGTTGTTCTTATTTTCTTCAATCAGTGACGAATAGTAAGATGTTCTGGCTTTGCGGAGGGATTTCTTATAAAATAACAAACTATTTCTCCAGGCTAAATGATGATCCTCTAAATTTGTGACACGCCATTTCCTCTCCAGATTACGAGTCATCTGCTTTAGGGTACGTATTTGAGAATTATACCACGGAGTCAGGTACTTCTGATTAGAGACCTTAGCTTTCACTGGAGCTACAGTATCCAGAGTCGTATAGCAGAGTGATAATAAATCATAATAAAATCCTTCCTAGAATAGGATTGAGTCTTGAAGAAAAGCGGTCCAGATGCAGTTACAAATCTGTTTTTTATTGAGAAAGCGGCACAAGCTTGTCTTAAAAAAAAGGGAATAAGAGAAAGAACACTTCCAACAATTCACAAAAAAACAAAAAACAAAATAACTGTCATCACTGTTGGGCTTTAGGGGAAGAATTTGGGTGGGTCCATCTCGTCTACTTTCAGAATCTTCCGGAGCGTTCTCGATCCCTCGACCTCCGCCTCTCGCGGTCCCGCCGTCGATCCCTGGAGCGGGAGCGTCGTTCCCGGGAGCGCGAGCGTGAGCGGTGTCTGGTAAAGAAGAGAGCAAAAGATATTTACTTTCAAATTTAAAAGCCATACACAAAAGCAGTTGTCTTGCTCTCAGTCTTTACAGTACCTTTTCCTGCGACGGCCGTACAGCTCCCTCCTCAGTTCCCTTGATATTGGTTTCAGATGCATGAAGTTGCAGAAGCCACCTCGGGTGCACTCTCTGTAAGTAAGCAAGTGTGTAAAATTTGATTTCTATTGCACCTTTCTACATAAACATCACAAAGTGCTTCAAACAAAACACCAGAATATAAATTCTCAAGTTCCAGTCACAGATCTCTCAGAAGGAGAGTGTTCCAGAGGCCCAAAACTGTCTTAGTTTTCGTAAAGAAGACGAGTTCCTAAGACACTCAGCCAGCAGGCCCTGATCACATGAACTCAGGGATCTAAAAGTTTGCTCATGTAAGATGATGTTTGCCTATGAAAAGCTCTAAAAGTCAAACCCAGAGTCTTAAAATGGACCCTGGATTCATCAGGGAGCTGGATCAGCAACAGTGTGATGTGAGAGTACGCCATTCTAGAGTTTCTGCCTAAACAAGTGAACAATAAAGCCAGATGTGATGAAATAAATGCATGAATAACAGTCACCGGTTTAGAGCGTGAAACAATGTGACTTAGCTTGGCAGTATGTAACACAGGAAAACAGGATGTGAAGAGTTAAAGTTGCTGGCCTTGCATTTGGTAGATCTGTGCCACGAGGAAAAGTTGGCTCATAGTCGCACATTCTGAGGAGCCCTGCCAACCCACCAAGCAGAACACCTAATCTTTATCTGCCTCCAGAGTTGAGGGAGAGCAAACAACCCCGTTGATCCAATGGAAAAAAATCACAGAGGGACTTGTAAAGGAAAAGATCGCAAAGACCCTATCACTGACCAAGGACAGAGTGTAACTACATGTGCACGCTTCTCCTTTGCTCTGTGCCATCATCGTGTCAGCTGATGCTGTCCTTTTAGTTAAATGTGATTGTTTTACACTCAGGGAGGCAGGACCATTACAGTTGCTTCGAGTGCTGCATCCTGAGGCTAGCATACTTGATTGGTAGACAAGCATTGGCTCCAGGGTGAACAGTGAGGCTCTGTCATCTATCCATCAGCGGCAGGATGACACTGTCTACATTAACTTGTCGACTGTCTAAGTAAATGGCCTGGCCTATATTTGTATATGCGCCTTCAAAATAAAATAAAAAAACGCCCACCAGATAAGAAGTCGCAACACGCGTTTGCATACATAAGATTTTCTGGAGGAGGACAGATTTGTTTAGAACTCTTAAAGAAGTCAAAGAAGCAAGCTCCTTTAAGCAATTACTTTGGTGTTCCTCCACCTCCAAAGAAATGTCAGAAGGAGTCCAAAGTGCAAAAGAAGCGCGTATTCTTGGAAAAGTGGTTGCAGGAGGTGAGCTGGCTTCAAACAAATGATGAACGCACAGCGATGTGGTGCAGAATATGCCGTGAAAATCCCACTCTAGCGGACAACTTCTTATCTGGTGCGCGTTTTTTATTTTGACAGCGCATGCGCACCTGCAGACCACTTATGTGCACCCCTGTATATAACCATTCAAGCATTAAAGAGGCCGATAGTGCCAGCATTGACAGCAAACTAATGTGACACTGTGTGAGCATACGATGTTACACATAGTACAAAGTGACAAAATTCCCTTGAATGTACATGCAATATTTGTTTTAAGAAAGTTTAACCTCTACTCCTTTTTTACTCACTACTGCCCCGCCCCTCCAGTTCTGCCAGAGGTTTCTTCCTGTTAAAAGGGAGTTTTCCCTCCCACGTTCGCCAAATGCTTACTCATAGAGGTTGTCCGATTGTAGAGGTTTTCTTGTATTATCATAGGGTTTTTATCTTACAATATGAAGCATCTTGGGGCAACTGTTGTTGTGGTTTGGCTCTAGATAAAAAACTTTTTTTCCCCTTCCTATAGTCTATTAGTCAGCTGGTTAATTAAATACAGTAAAATGCTTTCATTAAACACTAACACTCACGTTTTCTCACGATACTCACCCCATTTCATACTGACGGCAGCAGGCTTCCCTGAAGTCAGTGACTGGGGAGAGCTCTGCGTGGATGGGCTGGCCATTGAACCAGCGGTTGTTAAGGTCCATAACGGCTTTCTCTGCATCCTCCTCGTGACGAAACTACACCCGAAAGACACACACATACTTAGGAAATTACTGGTTTAAGCTCATCATAAAAATTCAACCCCGTTTAAATAAACCAAGATCCTAAAACCGACCTTAACATAGACATTGCCGACGAGGTGGTCGCCTAAGTTATCACAGACGTTCATCTCCTCCACTTCTCCATACTTCTCCTCCATCTCTGTGAACACCTCCTGTGTTGGATATCGAATCGAAATGTAATCGGCAATCGAAACCTGTCAAACCAGTTCTATTCTTCTGTAAAAACTGTAGTAAACAATATGTAGTAGTAAGCAATGCTATTATTGTGGAGTCATGCTGAGTGGCTTTTAATCAGTGAGTAATAAGTTATATAACAACTAAGAAGGATTATTAACCTTTACAAACAATCATCTCTACAACACATATTATAAAAACTGTTTTTAAATCTCATATTCAAAACCTATGAACATGATAAACTCAATCAGTTTTTATTGGGTTATTAGTTAGCCAAATACCAGCCCCTCTAAACCAATAAAAGATCCTTGCTTCATGAATACACTGTCAATAACACCTTGCCCCAGTTGCTCTTTTTGGCTGAAATATGCAGATAACACATTCATGACGTCCAACAGTGCCACACGTGGGACACAAAGGAGAAACAAAAGTTCACTCACCTCAAAGAACTCATCGTAGTGCTCCTGCATTTCCACATCGCTGACGGCACCTAAAAAACGCCCAAAAAGGGACAGTCATGTCAAAGCTAGACAGACACTGGTGGTTAAAAACTCAGACCACGTTAAGCAACATCAAATCTTGCTAAACCCTGTTAATAATATAAAGTAAAGATTCTGAAGGAGATGCTACACAAACTGTCTTTCACAAGAAAACCCTTTAGTTTTCTCCAGGTTGGTGGATTTACTTTAAAATGACTTTTCTTGCAGTGTTTTGCCACCTTTACAGAACTGTTCACTGAGTACACAGGGATCCTAACATTAAATATGCATTTTAATGACAAACCCCTGACTAAGTCGGGGGCATCACTAGTAGAAGCCAGCTTCAGTAATGCAGAAGCAATCACTGTGCACTCAGTATGAAAACATTAAGTGTAGAAAACCCAGAAACAGTACTTTAATTATAGCTTTTTGGTTTAATCACATCTTGAAAATGAAGGAAGTGAAAGAAAAGCTGCTCTTTGCACATCAGTGCATGACACTGACTGGGCTAATTGGAGTTTAGGCCTGGAAAACATGCAAAACAGCAGGAGGCCCAAAAACTGTGTGTGTGTGTACAGAGGACACAATTCTATACTTGACCAAATTTGATGTGGGGAGGTGTGGTATAATGAATTAAGTGCAGTCAGTGCTGGAGGGTCCTGCGGATGAAGGGAGAACTTACAGTGTAAGCATCAGCAGACTGGGCAGTTTTCAAGGTTATGAAGGTAAATGTTCAAGAGGGAAATGGTCTGAAATACAAAACGTAAACTGCTGTGATATAAATCCAACCGAATACAGAGCTGGGGAGGAAAACAATGTTATTAGATAATTTCTGTTGTGAAATTGCTCCTGCTGATCATGTGATGGTTACACCCGTTTGCACAATCTCAAAAAAAATAGACCACTCCACTGTTTTTCCCCTTAATATAGCAGATCTGTGGTACAAAAAGGCAAGACTGCACAATCACGCTGTATAATGTAGATTTTGAATATTTTAGCTCATCATGAAAAGGCTGTAATATTAATAAAGGTCTAAAAGAACACTGCTTGACTCAAAGTTTAATTTTGGAGGTAACAGATCATCAGTCACACCTGTTTAGTCTCTTATAGTGTTTCTGAGTTGATTCATTAGATGAAAACTCTGCTTAAAGATTCATTCATTCATTAAAGATTCACCTCAAAATAATGGATAATCTGAATTTGTTCTTTAAAACATTTACAGCCTCACTTGGATTTTTCTTTGAAGTGGATCTATTATTAAAATTAAATTTTATTTATATAGCCCCCAATCACTACAACAGATTTCCTCAAAGTGCTTTATATTGTAAGGTGAAGACCCTACAATAAAAAAACAGAAAATAACCCCAACAATACGACACCCTATGAGCAAGCACTTTGGCGACAGTGGGAAGGAAAAACTCCCTTTTAACAGGAAGAAACCTCCAGCAGAACCAGGCTCAGGGAGGGGCGGCAGTCTGCCGCAACCGGTTGGGGATGAGCGAGTGAAGACGGGACAAAGACACGCTGTGGAAGAGAGCCAGAGATTAATAATAACTAATAATTAAATGCAGAGGTGTATAAACACATAGGGAGTGAAAAAAGAAGAAGAACAAACACTCAATGCATCATGGGAATCCCCAAGCAGCCTAGACCTATTGCTTCCTAACTCAGGAAGGATTCAGGGTCACCTGATCCAGCCCTAACCAAATGACTTATCAAAAAGGAAAGTAGAGATAGTGTCTGTTACACGATTCCAAACTGAAAGCTGAAGGCTCTGCCTCCCATTCTACTTCTAAATCCACCACAAGTACCCATTATGCTCACTTGAAGCTCCAAATTTTTAATTTTTGGTTCCTACTAGGGTAGTTCTGCGTGATTCATGCCTTGGCACAAAAGCCCATTTCACCATCTTTCTACATCTATATGATTTGGCTCCTGTTGCCCTCTCTTTAAGTAAACTGTGTTCAGATCAGCTTCCTCTCATAACAAGAGCAGCAGGTGGGAGGTGTTTCTGTACCCATCTCTCTATGACATCATACAGAACCAAGAGTATAAAAAACTCTCCGAATCTGAGCATTCAGAGTAGTCTGAAGGCACACAGGCACTACTCGTCCATATGCTCACACGTTCACATTATCTGAAACTTTGGACAACATCTAAAAGTACATATATAACAGACTATAAGAAAAAGCATAATAGCTCCACTTCATGTACTACAAATTTCCATTTGTTTTTTTAATTTATCAAGTACAGAGTAGCTGTGTATTAAAAGACTAATCAGTCTATCAACATTAAACCAAATACAGGCCTGTCAAAGCTAGCTGGATGTGTAGTTTGAACACAGAGCCCAAAGACAAATAGACAAGCTAATTCTCAAACCACAGGCAGCCTATGACTCCATTACCAACCTACCTGCATGAGAGGGTCTGCTTCAGCTCTGCCAGACTGGGCTGGACATATTTACTGATCTCATTTCTTCCATAATCAGCACAGTTTGTAAGCACTGTTTGCTTTAGTGTCACTGGTCGGACGGTTGTTTACTGCACTCCGAGTTACGTGAAAGCAGAGGCATCAGAAGCAGGTGTTCATGCTTTTTTGTTTGTTTGTATCAGGCGAGTGGTTCCCAAACTTTTTCTGCAGGGCTTCCATCAGTAGATAAAAACATTTTTCAAGGCCACCCCTCACATGCAATCTTATACACACTTTTTTCTCACAAACTCCAAACAGCTTTTTAGTGATCAATACAGAAATACAATTTAAGCATGTGAACCTAAAGAAAAATAACAAATAAGAAGCAACAAGTACTCAGGAAGCACAAACCTCCACCAAGGCAGTAATTTAAAAACTGCCTACGTACTTTAAAAAGTTTGTTGTTCAGTCAAAACAAGTTCAAAGTGCAGACTTTTGTTATTCTCCCTGTTGAAACCCATTTTAATATACTGCACATTATTTTGAGTATAACCATGTTTATTTTCTTTTAATGTGGAATAATTTACTCGACAATATTTTTATGGTTTTCCATTAGGTGGTAGCGCCTGTTAGGAGGTACTTTTTTTTTTTTAAGTGGCAGACGTTGTTGTGTTTGATGGCTGATGACAGGATCCGTAGGGAGCTCGAGGTTTTCTTTGTGTCACGTGCAAACAACGTCATGGGAGTTTCGAGCCGCGTTACTAAAACACTGTCTATGTCTATGTTAAGGTGGTCCTCAGTTTTAATGGAAAACAGCTGAAACCAAGTTCAGCAGGTGCTAGTGGATATTATATTATACGACACAGTGGTCCATTTTCCTTACAAACTGTGGTGAAGCAGAGACTGAGATATGCCTCGGTATATTTTGTGGTCTTTTTGGCAGTTGTACTGTCCACGCTTTGCTTCAGAGACCCATGTGTCATTTTATTCAGCACTGCTGGACCATTACTCTCATAACTGGGCCTTCCTAGTTTGGGAACCACAAGGTTAGATATTACACATCAACAGTGTTGGGGTTCGTGGGAGATAATGGGGTCCGAACAAGTTCTCCAGTGAAGAAGGCTGAAGCAGTCCCTTGGATGTGCTTTTATATTGGACCAGTGCTTTTAGGAAACAGAGCAAGAAAACGTTGCTGATGAAAGTTTCACTTACAGCGAGAAGCGTCGGCTGTCTGCGCACTGTTCTGAGGATTGCGGTAGATGTTCTGAATCAAGATGGTCTGTGGAGGAAACAAGAAAAGGTGCATCTGGTGAGCCAGGAGTGTCAGGTTTTCAACCTTTTCTGGTAACAAAGACTTCAGTTTGAGCCTGTCAGTAATATCATGCTTTAGCACACTTAAAAGAAAAAGAAATGTGATAAGTGTGACATATTAGGGTCAATGTAAAACTACACTGGAATGTAGGCTGGCCGTGTGTTTGCGGCAAGTTTGCCATGTCTTCCCAAACTCATATATATACTCATACATTTTAGCCCACACTCAAAGTTAACCTACCTCACGCAACTTCACATACTTCACATAACATAAAGCACAAACTTTTTCCCAATTTCAAAACACAGGTTACTGAATACCACACACACAAAAAAAAAACAAACAAATGGAGAAAAAAAAAACCCACACTAAAAATGATCAACAAGAAGTCAGTGACACATTAAGGGAAAGACAAACAAAGCACATGAGTTTGGAACAACATGAACAGGACAATGACCAGAACACTTTTCTCACATTTACACCCACCCACAGAATGAAAATTACTAGAACCAGGACAAGTTCTCTTGTAAAAGGGATCAAATATACTCACGCATGGGATACATTTAACAGGAAAATTCACAGACATTTTTTAGGGTAACAGACTCATTGCTTTATGCATGCAGACCAATTGTGCTTATGAGCGTAGCCACTTCTAAAGGCTCATTTTGAGCCAAGAAAAACCCTCACTTTTTACACACACCATGCAAACCTAACATAACTTCAAAACCACAAAGACTTTGAGTGCATATGAGCGATTTTATGCTCTTGTGTCTAAATCCTTCAGGGCCATGGCATACAACTCATTAAGTCAAGAGGGCAAACTAAGTCTACATTCACACTGCAGGTCTTAATGTTCAATTCCGATTTTTTGATCAAATCTGATTTTATTTGTCTGCTGTTCACACTACAAACAAAATGTGACAGCAAACATGCTCTAGTGTGAACACTCAAATTTTGTTATTTACATATGGCCTAATAATTATCCTTATTGCTGTTTTAGTGAGGAGCGGTGCTTCAAAGTATAGCTGTCTGTCAGATCTACAGATTATACAGTACAAATAAAATGTTCACGTTTCTCCAACGTTGTCTTCCCAACAGTTTCACTGGATGGCCAGGAAGCGTTCACGATGTCTTCTCGGGTGCTGATAATTGGTGTCTGTCTTGTGTCAGTGACGTGAAAGACGGATTTAATGCGACATGACCATCAAACAGCAGTCGCTTTCTGAAACATCAGATATGTATCGGATTCAGCACCACATACGAAAGTGACCCAGATCAAATTTGAAAATATCGGATTTGTGCTGTTAACACTGTTACACCATGATCGGATATGGGTCGCATAGGGTCACAAAAGTCAGATTTGATGCGCTTTCGTCTGCAGTGTGAACATAGCCAAAGTGGGTCAGGAGGTACACTGGGTTATCAGTGTACTGCAGGGCTGAGGGTTCGTGGTTGACCTCATGCAATAAAGTCATCAATTTAAAAAAGAACTTTGCTGGGATACCCACCTGGCTGAAGGTTGGTTTGTTGTGCAATCTCGAACAGCGGTCTCCATGTCTGCAAGCTCCAATTTTAAAGTAGAAGGAACAATTGACCCTGAAAAAACAAGAAAAATCATTTTCACACATATTCAGGATCTGACCTTGGGTGTTGCTAAGGTGTACGAATGTTGGAATATTAACAGAACTAATGAAAAAGCAGAAAGCAACTACCCTGTTTGTTCTGAACCATCAGTGATGGGTCTTAAACCGTTTACAGACAAAACCTAATACAGAACATAGAGATATAACCTTTATAAGCAATAGACAATAACTGTTTTATTACAGATGCAACATACAATAACAGTAGCTGCACTACAGTAATACAGCCACACCCATAACACTGCACAGAAACAGCACAATGCTGCACACTCCGACTGGTAAGATAATGAATGAAATGAATGTGATAAATACAAAGGTTTGGTTGAAGGTTTGTTAACATCTGAGGCTGGTTTTAAAGACCATAAAGCCAACAAAGTTAGAAAATGAGACTAACTACACTTCACAACCCGATAACTTGTTGTAGATGCTCTAGTCGTGCAGGTGCTGTCGCTGCCAAACCAGGCCTGACGTCTGGCTAAGTCCACAAAACACAGACGCTTCCTTGCAAAACAGAAAGACCAGATTTACATGGCCTGTCTAAAATGGGAGGGAGGGGTGCATTACAGAATGAAATCCAAAAGTATCAGGGCCATGGCCGTCAGGTCCTTGGGAGTCATAGCTATACAAGAAGTTGGAACTTCATCCACTCCCAGAGGAAGTCAGGGCAAAACCCAGTCAGGAAACGAAAGTCTGTGTCTGCTTCATTTAGGACACGTGAAATGTCAGAGTACTGCAGACACCAGGTGCAGAGGTGTTATGTGTTTTACATTTAATACATACTCGAAAAGATGTGGGAAGAAAAAAAAAAGGTACCAAAAAACTTCCAAAACATATATTTTGCATTTCTTTTAACTATTAAAAGCATTTTAATCAACTCACGGCTCTCTGTGAAATTGGTATACAAATGATTGTATACAAATGATAATCTTAATATAATGATGCAATATGGACTAAATTTACTATATAAACTGCTTAGGTTACCAGGGTTATCAACAACTATACTGAATTTGGGAATTATGCTTTATGACCCATAAATCTGTTGAAATTATATATATATTATGTGTAGCAGTTTATGTCAAAACCAGCATCTACAATATGTGTACATTGTTGTTTGTAAATAGTTTTCTAAACAATTTTCAGTTTTTTTTTAATTATTCGGGACAAGTCAGGCATTCCTGTAAATAAGAGATCATCAAACAGCAACACTAATAGTGCCTGTAACGAATTACTTTGTCTTATACAATGAATGCGTAAGAAGAACAATAAATACATGTTAGTCATTTGTTTGGTGTATAGGAAAAACGTTTTTTCGCCATCATTACCACCAAGTCACGTCTTTTTCATATAAGACTGAAGCAATGAAGCACTGCGGGGCTCACTACTAGTACTGAAAGACATCAGTCGCATAGTAGACCGTGTGAACATTACAGCTACGACTGGCCTACTTACTGATCTTTCATTAACGCGATACTTGATCAAAGTTTGTCCGGGAATTAAATTACATTGATTCTAGCCTCTTAAGACTTCAGCAGGCACAGAGTGGAAGATGCTTTCTGCTGCACTCCACCGGTGGGGCGGAACAATACAAGCCAGACAGCTACTCTGCTAATCAGCTTCTTAACTAAGCGGGCCACGCGTTAGCGGTTTCTTCTTCTTCTTTTTTTGAAAATGTCTTTAACATACACTTCCAGTGTTTAACGCGTGCACGCACAAACTGGAGACATTTAAAACAACTGAATGTTTTGGCGGAAAACTAACAGCACGCAAAGGCTGCAAGTTAGCCAGGGCATGAGTTTCATTCAAAGCGTTAGCTTAACGTTAGCTTCCTCCTGCTAAGGTTAGCTTGACTGGGACATGCAGCTGAGCTGTGGGTAGAAAATAAGCCCCACCGCCGGCAAAATAGAACCACTGCAAGCACACTTTACATAAAAGTGATATCTTATACGACTTTAAGAATGAATAATATTTAAAACTGAGTGAAAACTGTTTAAAACTTACTTGTCTTTCTCTGTACCGAAAATGGATGCCAGGTACTCCGCCATTTTCGGGTCGTCGGAAACGTCCTCCTTACGTCATTACGTAAAGAGTGGGCGCTTGCGTATGGTTTTCATCCTGTACTTAGCCGTACCGCCGGCTGACAGCGCTGTTGTTTCAGAAATTAGTTCATTCCTCGGGTGAACAGACTGCTATACAAACAGCGCTGTGACATTTTTTTTTTAATTTTCCCGAATAGCATAAAAATTCCCCTTTAATTAAGTTACGTTATTCCCCTCCAAAATGAGGACTAGTTTCCAGATATAGAATTGGAAAAATTAAGCAAATTTATTTCCAGTTGGGAAGCAGCATTACAAAGTATTAGAATTATATTTTTACTTATAAAACAGGCAGATTATTTTTTTAAGTGAATAGCTATTTTTCCACATGCTGGTGGTCAAAGCTGAGAGATACGGGCAAAAGAAAAAAAGCTCAGTGTACTTTTAAGTATAGGTGAAGCTCCCAACCACAGTATATTTCTATTCAAAAGATAAAAAAGCAACCCTGACATCTTCGGGGTGATTTATATCTTCAGAAACCTCCCGGAGGACTCCATTAAAACCCAACTGAAGGTGATTGACTGACAGATAAGGGGTCCACAGGTTGATGGTCTTACCAAAACAGCAACCACACACACATGTCAACAGAGTGGGCATTAAAGCCTAACAGGCCACAAAGTCCCCTTCTCCTCTTCAGAGCAATGTACACCCTCCGCTCAAACCACAGTGCTCTGCACAAGGTCGCACAAGTTTGCAGGAGAGGCAGACGGCAACTCAAAAGGAAAGGAGAGGGGAAAGGAAGTCAGCTTAAAGAAGGTGAACCACACACTCTACCCAGAAGTGATGATGAAGGTGTACAGGTTCACAGAGCGAAACAAGACTCTGAAATGAAAAGTGTGCGCGAGAGAGGGCTCATGTGGGAACCCCCTGTTTTTGAGATATTTCACTTAATTTGACTTGCAAGATTTGCAGAAGCAAGACCACCCACTGGTGTACACACCCCAGCTACAATCACACAGAGGGTGGGAGAGAGACAGAGATAAGGGGAAAGGAGTGAGCAGAAACAGGAAGCAGCAAGTTTCATATCAGTGTTTCTCTTTTTGGTTTATCACATAATAATGCGCTTGGAGGAACATTACTGCCTTGGGCTGGCTGTTACTGGACGATGACGGGAGCTTTTCTCAGCATCATGAGGCCTAATCGATGCTGGACCATCCTCCATGTGTCCATCTTGGTTGGGCTGCTCCTCACCTTAAATGCTCAGAGTAAGTTGATGTTTTTGTACAGATTGTGTTGTGCCGTCTCAGTATTTGTGAAATATTTGCTTTCTTCTCTTCTCAGGCAGTCAGGCTGAGAAGTAAAGTGTTTGCGATCGTACTGGAAATGATCTGATAAAAGTTGTTGGCCTGATTTTTTTAAAGGTTGTGACCCGGAAAGTGCCACATCCACATATGATGTAACCTTTGAGTGAAAAGTGGCTGCCAGTCGTGCAGCTTTAAAAAAGATCAGCGGCAGAATTCAGTTAGATCTCAAACTCTCAAACTCAAACTATCAGTGGTGTCAGATATCGAAGGCAGATTCTGCCATAAATGGCACAGCCTGCCTTTAAACATCTGCAGAGCTTTCTGTTTCAGATGCTAAAAGTTTTGCTTCTGTTCTCCCAGAGCAGCAGGGTTTCTTACGTGTGGGAGCTTGATGGAAACAATTTGTACAAGAGGAAAAGATCAAAAATATTAAAAAGAAATTCTCAGAGCTCAATTAATCGCCTACTTTATGTTCCTTGTGCTTTTTAATGTGTGTGATGGTTTGGATCAGGGGAGATACTAGCTCCGTATAATTTCCTGTTTTTAATTTCACATGGGAAACGTAAGATGCACGTAATTTTATTCACAGCCAGTATAGTGAAATACGCAAATGAGTGCACTCCTTTAATATAACTAAAATATTAAAGGTGAAGTGTTAGGTATTTAATCTTGTGTGTGCCATCATTAAAAAGAAACACAGTTGAAAATTAGGAAGCAAAAAGTATAACATCAGTAAATCAGACATAATAGAGCTGCTGTAATTTTTAGTTATGAATAAGGTTAAAAAGACTGTGTGGACTGGCAGAGGCTGTGTTTGTGGGTCTGTGTCAAAAGGAATTGACCACACAAGTAAGAAATGAAACTGTGCAACTTCCTAGAGAGGACACAAGATGTACAGCAGTGGTTTTAATGGAGTAGGAAGAGCAATGTTGTCCATAACCAAAGGTCAACAATGGTCTAGACGAACAGAAAGACACACAAAAAAAAGACTGGAGTGGGTGAGACATGAAGTGACAAATAAACTGTTCATAAAACACAAAATAGCTTCGCCCAATGCTGATAAAAAGAATGCTGATGAATGGCTTCAAAATCTTTAGTTAAATGAAATCAAAATATTTCTGTGGCTCAGATTAAATCTGTTGTGTTTTACGTGGATCTGGTCAGGCCACAGACGCCGCACAGTGCTGACTGTGAGGCGTCAGAATGGGCAGATATCAGGCTTCGTAAGAATAAAGGGTGTGGTGTAGATAATTAAATACATTTGTTTACGTGCCAGTATTTCTTACAAAAATACTAAGAGACTCCTGTTCACAAGAATATTGCTCAGAGAGGGATTTTCCCTCATGACAGTGATCACAAACATACTGTAGTAAATACACAAGAGGAGAAACAATGATAACACAGACATGGTCACCTGTGCGAGGATGCAATACTCGTCTGGGCCCAATGAAGCCCCACATCCCTGTAAAATTTCTGTTGCTAAAAATGTTTAAAAAGTATCTTGTGCTTGATCAATGGTCTTAATTACATGTTTAAAAAAAATTGACAATCTAAATATCACCTCACAGTAATGCTTATTAAAACACCTTTTTCTACAGATTACTTGCTATAGTCACTCTGGTCTACTACAAGGTGTCTTTAAATGTGGTCTAAAGGTGACACAGTTGTCAGTGCTAATATTAATAGTAATCATGAAGGTGGGACCCAAATATTTGTCTGCCATAATGCTGGACTCTGCCTAAAAACACACCTGCTAAAAGATTTTTTTAAGGTGAATGTTAAACGACAGAAACACTGTGGGACAGCAGCAGCTAAAAGTAATGATTTTATAAATTGTGTCTGCTTATGCAAAAATGATTTATAACTTTATGACAATTTCCATGAAAATTAATACATTTATGGCACATTTTTCTGTTTTTTCTCAGGTGTGTTCTTTACAACAAGAACCAAAAATCAATCAAGTACCACAAAAGGTATATTTATTTTTACAGGTTTATATGGACTTCGCTTAAAGCATAACTATTATTATCAAATTCTTGTCTTGGTAAAAATGTCTAATAATTAATTCAAAAAAATTCACAGGCATTCTTAAACTGCTCTGAAGCTTCTGATTTTATCTTCTGCCTCTCAAATGGAACAAAGTGAAAAGCAAAATCATCTCTTAAAGGTTTTCTACAGGACAGTAATGATACGTGCTGCCCTGAAAACTCAGAAGTTTAAACTTCCACTTTTTCTGTCATATGATAAACGGCTCCGGGACACCTGCTGGTGGATCTTGTAGTGAGACTGTGAGCTCAGTATTTAAGAGCAGTGGAATATCTGACAGTAAAAGGTAGACATGAAATTAATACACGTGGTTTTAGGTTTCCCTTTGTGTTAGGACGGGTTCACTCACAGTTTGCTGAACTGCTGGAGTTCATGCAAATTACTTTTCCACTCAACATCAAATAAATGTCACAAAGTGATTTTTCTTTTTAATCTTTTTTTTCTTTCTTACTGTTTGTCATACCTCATGTTTACTTCTATTTTGATCTTATTGTTGCATATGATGGATATGTTTATATATTTATTTGTTTTGTCCAATTAAACAGTCTTTATATACATGTATTGTCTAAACACCTTTGATCAGTCTCTTGTGTAATATTTTGTTTTATGTTCTTAATTAAATTAAAAAATAACATCAAACATTTCTTAATTTCTAATTGTTCTTCTTTATGTGTTTGCTATAATTTCTCTTCTGCAGGTGACTCGGACTGTTCTACAGAAATTAGAGTACGTCGCAACACAGTTTATAATGCATCAGCTGGACAACAACTTTGGATTAATTGCCCAGTATTTTTTTGCAATAATTTACCAACAACAGTCACCTGGCATAAAGTTGAGGAAGTTGTCCCCATCAATGTCAGCAGTGACAGTCACATAAAAACAGATTTGAAACCTTTAAAAGAATCAGTATGGATCTTCTATTTGATCTTCCAAAACATTCTCAGAAGTGACTCTGGTCAGTATCAGTGTCAAGGTGGAGGGAGTATGGGTCATGCCATCACTGTCAATGTCTACGGTGAGTGTGGATTTTTCACTAATTATACTCTAAGAAACCTTCACTCACACTGAACAGCAGACTTTTTCTGAATCTCATGATATTTTTGTGTTGTTCAGACCTCAGACAGCTTCTCTGTTTTCTTTTTACAGATCATGGTGAAATTACCACTATTACACAGAATAATGTCAGAGGTAAGAAAGGTTTTATATAATGTGTGTTTTTGTAGCTTTATTAAATCCAAACTGACTGAAACCTGTTTTTCTTGCAGTCAGCACGACTTCTGCTCCTGAAAATACAAAAACCTTGTTGCTGTACGTGTACTCTGCTGCTGGGATCGCCACATTCGTCATTATAGTCATAATCATATCTGTCATATCAATGCGAGGCTGTAAAGGTGAGGTGTTCTCTCGCCTCTTCAAAATAAAACATCACCAGACGTACTGAATACTAAACATGTAAACTGTCCATCCTGCAGGGAAGCCAAAGAAAGACAGTCAAGCTGAAAATCAGGTAAGATATAAAATATTTCAAGCTTATCACATTTTTTCCATCAATAATTTTAAATCAAACATTTTTGGATGTTTCCAGTACATGGAGATCCCCATGGTGGAGCGACCTCTTCCGCAACCCAGCTTGGAGCCCTCACAGAGAGGAAGCCCCTCTGCTCTGCCATCTCGGAGATCTACCAAGAGGAAAACTCCACCAAGGCAGCCCAATGAGTTTAGATTATCAAGAGATAATGAGCAGGCTTATGGACCGAGTCATGTAGGTAGAGAGAGACAGAGGAACACAGTGGAGGAGGAGAGCGGCTCTGTTGTGTATGCTGCTCTCAACCACGAGCTGCCTCAGCGGGTTAATCGGCCACGGATGGAGGTGGAAGAGACCTCAGAGTACGCAGCCATCCGTTTGGCATAAAGACCAAGAACTGCTTGACTAAATCACACTAGAGGACAACTGATGAATATCTGAAGCTGGTGTATCTCCACCAGAGGAGACCTGAAGGACAGTTAGAAGGGAATGCAGAGACTCGAAGTAAAGAGTGTGGATACCAAAAACGCAACTCATCACTTCTGTAAAAACCGCTCTTTGATCTTTGAGTTATACCGCACAGATCATCACACCATGTCTACCTGAGATCCTGAAGACTTGTTAATAATTTAAATAGCAGAATTAGCATCTTCACTTTTTGGTCAATATTTAAAAGCCTACAAGCTACAAGTGTTTTTACTCTCGCTGATTATGCCTCTGCTCAGTTTGGGATTTAGCAGAGTTATGCTGAGATTCTTCACCAGATGTCATGCCACTAACAATGGGTACACTAACCAGAGCTGTGTTAGAGCATGTTTGATATATAAATGGGCACAATGTCTCAGCACAGACAATACCACCCAGTGTACCTAGCAAATTACACCTACAACGTCAATCAACCATAAAATACAACCTGTGCCAAGCAAACTGCAAAGAGTATGGACTAATAGGTACACACATCACATTTTGTTTAGATTTAAAGCTGTTAGGGATTCTAACACCAAAGCTGTTGCCTCATATGGTGCTTAATAGAAGCATTTTGTGTCATGTGGCATCATAAGCAGTCATCTCCAGGGCTGAAAAATGACAGAGGTGCCAAAAACTGCACTTCCTCAAATGTCCACTTGAATTTCCAGTGAATTTTAGTTCAATTCTATATACGCGATCATCCTGCCATTATTCCTCATTAGTTTACCAAATATTTATTAACATGCTACTAAAATTAGGTTCTCACTGTTTTTGTGTTACAGTAAAAATTGTTGAAAATATATCTGCTCTGGGATATTAATGCATCATTTTAAAATAATAAAAATGTAGATTTGTGACCAGATCTGTAAAGATGTACAACTTCTGCAGGGATGTGGGTTAAGAGCCATATACAGGTAGCAAACTCAGGGAGAGAGAGATTATCATTGTTCTGAGGATTATTGTCAATGTATTTGTGTGCATGACACATGAGTAAACTGTCCTCTAAGACAGAGGTGTCACAGAAGCTGTAGTCAGGTTAAGTCGTAGTACGAAACAAATTTTTGGAGATTTTTATGATTGTGTGTATTGATTTTAATGTTTTTTGTTTTTTTTGTCATGCACTCACTGTGATGTTCTTCTGTTGCACATCCATGACTTGAATTAACTCTTGAGAAACTTACCTATGATAACAGTAATGGTTATCTGTCTGTATCATATCAGCTATTCACTCACTTTCTGAGTACATGAATGACTAATGAGCTATTGTACTTATCGTGATTCTTTTGGAAATAGAAATGTAATATTAATCATTTTGTGCAATTAAAAACTATAATATTTTCTCCATATCTGTTAGATTTTAAAAAAGATTATAATGATTCATTCTCATCCTGTTTTTCCTATAAAGAAATGAATTTAAAAAATCTATGCTTTTGTTTTAATCTGATTAATACCCAAAGTTTCAAGTGGTATATATATACTGAGTGTTTCTGCCTTCAAACCATAAACTCTGGTACTCTGGTAACTCTGGTATGCATCCGAAGACACTCCTAATCAGAAGCAGGAAGTAAAGTCAACCACATATCATGCACTGTCACATACAGAGCACATACAGTTTTTACACAAGTACACAGCTGGTTCCTTAAATGTCTGCCATGAAACATTACTCGTGCAGAACCATCCTTTATTCGCTGATCTTCACAGTCCTCATCCTCACTTCAGATGCTCAGAGTAAGTGATTCTTATTAATTTTAAATGGCTCCATTTCAGTCTGAACACGTCTTTGTTTCTCTGTTCACGGCTGAGTTTAATATTTTTGTTGTTACAGTTCAAACATTGTGGAAATCAGCTGTAAAAGGTTTAAAATATCCTTTACATTTTGCTATACACAATAATCCAAAGCAGGCAACTAATATTTTTTCATAGTAATAGCATGATACGCTGAAAGGCTTGACCGCGCAGCCTTCAAACCTTCCGCCTTCAAAGAAAGCCTCAACATGAAGGACAAAACAAGACGCTGTGAAATGGTCTTTGATGCTATGCTGGAGATTTTAGTTGAGTTCACACATGTGGACGATCTTTAGAGTTTTTCTGGATATGTTAGTATTACTAAAACAATACCATCCACTTACTATACTAATCTTGAATCAATATAATTTTTTTTCTATAACTTTTCTGTCCTTACAGAATCTCACGAAATGTCACAGTGCAGCTGTTTCACCTCATATTTAGCTTCTTTTTTGAACATTTTGATCCAATCATAAAAACACCCAGCCTCTTATATTTAAAAATTTGAACACTAGTTAAGATTACTTTAGTAATTTTGGTAAATGGAGTGCACAGTCATTTCTAATCTGTAGCTAACAACATTAAAGGAAAACTGAAAATTCATCAGATCTCAATGGGAAATATATGGACTGGGTAATGTGTTAGGAATGAAAGGATGCCACATTGTGTAATAAAGATGACGATTATTGACCTAAAAAGACAGAATTCAAAGACAGATTGAAAATCCAATTAAAAAACCATTTGCTTCAGACCTAGTCCATTTTGGCAAACTGTCACTGCAGCAACTCAAAATGGTACTTTGTGTGACCCCCGCATACTTGTATGCATACCGGACAGTGCTGAGGGTGGAGCTGCTCTCATCTGTCAAAAACACAGGTCACCAGTGATGGACCGGCCTATACTCATATTCTCACAGAAAATAATCTCACAGCTATTTTTTAAACTGCTCTGAAGCTTCTGATTTTATTTTCTGCCTCTCAAATGGAACAAAGTGAAAAGCAAAATCATCTCTTAAAGGTTTTCTACAGGACAGTAATGATAGGTGCTGCCCTGAAAACTCAGAAGTTTAAACTTCCAGTTTTTCTGTCATATGATAAACGGCTCCGGGACACCTGCTGGTGGATCTTGTAGTGAGACTGTGAGCTCAGTATTTAAGAGCAGTGGAATATCTGACAGTAAAAGGTAGACATGAAATTAATACACGTGGTTTTAGGTTTCCCTTTGTGTTAAGACAGGTTCACTCACAGTTTGCTGAACTGCTGGAGTTCATGCAAATTACTTTTCCACTCAACATCAAATAAATGTCACAAAGTGATTTTTCTTTTTAATCTTTTTTTTTAAAAATCTTACTGTCTGTCATACCTCATGTTTACTTCTCTTTTGATTGTATTATTGCATAATGGATATGTTTATATATTTATTAGTCTTCAATTAAACAGTCTTTATATACATGTATTGTCTAAACACCTTTGATCTGTCTCTTGTGTAATATTTTGTTTTATGTTCTTAATTAAATTAAAAAATAACATCAAACATTTCTTAATTTCTGATTGTTCTTCTTTATGTGTTTGCTATAATTTCTCTTCTGCAGGTGACTCGGACTGTTCTACAGAAATTAGAGTACGTCGCAACACAGTTTATAATGCATCAGCTGGACAACAACTTTGGATTAATTGCCCAGTATTTTTTTGCAATAATTCACCAACAACAGTCACCTGGCATAAAGATGAGGAAGTTGTCCCCATCAATGTCAGCAGTGACAGTCACATAAAAACAGATTTGAAACCTTTAAAAGAATCAGTATGGATCTTCTATTTGATCTTCCAAAACATTCTCAGAAGTGACTCTGGTCAGTATCAGTGTCAAGGTGGAGGGAATTTGGGTCATGCCATCACTGTCAATGTCTACGGTGAGTGTGGATTTTTCACTAATTATACTCTAAGAAACCTTCACTCACACTGAACAGCAGACTTTTTCTGAATCTCATGATATTTTTGTGTTGTTCAGACCTCAGACAGCTTCTCTGTTTTCTTTTTACAGATCATGGTGAAATTACCACCATTACACAGAATAATGTCAGAGGTAAGAAAGGTTTTATATAATGTGTGTTTCTGTAGCTTTATTAAATCCAAACTGACTGGAACCTGTTTTTCTTGCAGTCAGCACGACTTCTGTTCCTGAAAATACAAAAACCTTGTTGCTGTACGTGTACTCTGCTGCTGGGATCGCCACATTCGTCATCATAGTCATAATCATATCTGTCATATCAATGCGAGGCTGTAAAGGTGAGGTGTTCTCTCGCCTCTTCAAAGTAAAACATCACCAGACGTACTGAATACTAAACATGTAAACTGTCCATCCTGCAGGGAAGCCAAAGAAAGACAGTCAAGCTGAAAATCAGGTAAGATATAAAATATTTCAAGCTTATCACATTTTTTCATCAATAGTTTTTCCCCACAAACATTTTTGGATGTTTACAGCAAGTGGAGATCCCCATGGTGGATCAATTCTTTTCAAAAGTCATCTTTGAGCACTTCGAAAGAGGAAGCCCCTCTGCTCTGCGATCTCGGAGATGTAACAAGAGAAGAACACCATCAATGCAACACATTGAGATGACGTTATCAAGAGATAATGAACAGGCATATTAACAATCCGTGTGGGCAGAGAGAGACAGAGGAACAGATCTGTCGTGTTTGCTGCTCTCAACCACAAGCTGTACAATTAGCAGGTGATACAAAGATTCTCTTGAAGTGCAAAATACAACCTGTAAACCATAAGCAGTCATCTCCAGGACTCAAAAATGATGTCCAAGTGTCAAAGCCTGCAGATCCTTAAATGTCCACTTGAGGCTGTGTCCAAAAGCCAGTACTTATAGATAAAATGATGATACAAGAGAATGCTTCTGTTTTTTTGGCTAATTTCCCAGTTTATTTGATTAGCTTGTCATGATCCTGGAGTTTTCGATCCAGCCTTTTCAGTTTTTCTATTTTCAATTTCTGTTATTTTTAATTTTTCTGTCTGACTCTTATTGTAGTCGTATTTTGGTTTTGTATCTGTATTAGTTATTCTTTGTTGTTGTTGTTTTTAATCAATAGCCTCAGGTCTTTTTACTTGTAGTTTCTGTCTTCTGTCCATGGCTTTAGCTTGTTTGTATTCTCTTGCATATTTCAGGTTTTGTTCGTCCCCATGTTTGCCCGTATCTTGTTTATTCTCCTTTACAGTGTTAGATGTTCCTTTAATTTGCTGTTCTGGCATGTGTTGTGTTCAGTTTTGCTTTTGACTCTGTTCAACTGTCTCCACTTCCCCTATTTACCCTTCTTTGTATATAAAGATATATCTGTTTTTAAACATGCTATAGTGCAACCTGTTCTTAAAAAAGGTGTCTTGATCATTGTGATTTTGTTAGGCCGATATCCAAACTTCCGTTCCTCTCCAAAATCCTAGAGAAGATAGTTCTCTCGCAACTCCAGGCTTACCTGGATGCACATAACATCTGTGATAAATTTCAATCTGGTTTTAAACCGAGCCACAGCACTGAAACAGCTTTGCTGAGAGTCCTTAATGATCTTCTCTTAATTACTGATTCAGGGCATTCTGCTGTATTAGTCTTATTGGATTTGTCCTCAGCCTTTGACATGGTTGACCATAATATTTTATTAACAAGGTTAGAATGCACTGTGGGCATTTGGGGTGAAGCCCTTAATTGGTTCAAATCATTTGAACAGGTCTTTCTCCGTTGCCTTGGGTACTTATTCTTCCTCAGCTGCATCCTTATGCTGTGGTGTGCCCCAAGGCTCTGTGCTTGGCCCTATGTTATTCTCATTATATATGCTCCCCCTAGGCTTAATCTTTGAAAAATATAACATTTCTTATCACCTCTATGCCGATGATATCTTCGTTGCACTGCTTCCTCGAGTGCATGAGAGAAGTCAGAGAATGGCTTTCAGACAATTCCCTTATCCTGAACGAAAAGAAAATGGAGATTGTGGTGTTTGGCAACCATATCCCTAGGGGCCTATCAGCTGATACCTTTGGTTCCTTTGCCACTTCTTTCTCTGACTCAGTTAGTGACCTAGGGGTTCTGCTGGGCAGCTCTTTCAAATTTAACAAACAAGTGTCTTCAGTAATCAAATCTAGCTTCTACCAACTGCGCCTTTTTGCTAAGGCTAAGCACTATGTCCCTCATAAAGATCTTGAAAAGCTCATTCATGCTTTTGTGACTTCTAGATTGGATTACTGTAACTCCCTCTACTTTGGTCTTCACTCCGCTCTCCTTCACAGACTTCAGCTTGTCCAGAATGCTGCGGCTCGCCTTCTGACTGGCACTAGAAAGCATGCCTCTATCACCCCAGTTCTTATTGAGTTGCATTGGTTACCCATAAAATATCGCATTGAATTTAAAATATTGTTGCTCACCTTTAAAATTATAAATAATTTAGCCCCTCGTTATCTTGCAGATCTTCTTAGTCTATATGTCCCTGGGCGAGCCCTCAGGTCTTCAGCCCAATTACTCCTGGCTCAGCCTAGATCTAGACTTAAATCTAGGGGTGACCGTTCTTTTGCCCTGGTTGCACCGAATCTGTGGAACAACCTTCCTATCGCTATCTGTGCGTCTGACTCCGTTTTATCTTTTAAATCCCGTTTAAAAACTCATTTATTCAACATAGCTTCATATCTAGTTAGCGTCCCTGTTTTATATTTGGTTCAATTTCTTATTTATGTACTTTATCTTTTAGCTATATCTGTTCTTAGTAACTTTGTTCTTATATTCCCTTTTATTGTTGTATAATTAGTGCCCTTAACCTGATGACATATGTGGTACTTTGTTAATAGTCTTTTATTTATTGTCTTCATTTTCCTGTTTTATTGTAAAGCACTTTGGTGTACCACTGGTCTTTTAAATGTGCTATACAAATAAAGTTGTATTGTATTGTATAAAGCTGCTGTCTTCTCTTGTCCTTTGTCAGTGTCTGTTCTATCCTAGTATTGTTAGCCTTAGTATGTTTTCTAGGTTCTGGTTTCATTAAGTTTATTGTTTTCATTTTTATTATTTTGTACTTGTTTCAAATTTTGTACAGCTCACAATAAATGACTTGCTTTCAGTTCCATTCAGTGTGCCTCTATGATTCACTCCTAACATTAAACTCCTTGAAACAGCTTTTGGATAAGTTTCTTTAAAATCGTATTAAGGGTTAACGTGTGTGCTGTTTTTTAATGTTTAGCTTTCAGCTTCAGCAGCAGACACTCTAAGGCAGGGGTCTCCAATATTTTTCCCCTCTGAGAGCTACTCATCCTTTCAAATGTTTCATTTCAACACAAACCAACCGAATAAGCTTGTTTTTCCTGAACATTTACAAAAATGTTTGTATCCACAACTTAAAAGTTGCATTAACATCACAAAAATATTTAGTTCACTTGCAAGTGCATGTTTTATGTCTGTATACACTACAGAGAAATGTATCTCGCACTACTAAATTAAAACAATGCTGTCAAAACAAAGCAATGCAATTACAAATACACAGATATTATTTATTCAATTATGATTTCGTTACATGTGCCTGTTTCACTTCTCAAAAGCATTCACACTAAATATAATATATTTTTATCTTTGCCTTGTATCTGTAGGTTCAGGTGGTTAATTTTCTCTCTCAGTCACATCTGTCAGGAAACCAAGATCAAGCAGCAACTCAGGTAATATCAGATAATAGTGTGGTATCCTCCTCCCTCACTTCCATAAAAGCCTCAGTTTCACCGATCAATGAAAGAAAGCATTTCAGTATCTAACCCCAACTTAACCGTCTTATTCTGTGTGGAGGAGGAGATCCCCAAACTCAGCAGAGCGTTCCTCCAGGAACAACTTGAAGCTTTGGTGTTGCTTTGCCTTTGCTCAAATGGAGCTGATGACATTAACATTATTAACAACAGGTAGCACGACATGGTCAAATTCCATCATTTATGGGCATAGAGCCTGTTGGTAAGTGATGTAATGATAGTTTAGAAACTTAAGTAAGTCCGCGTCAGATTAAATCCTGAGTCACAGCAGGTGCTCCATCAGTTTTCACAGACACCAGGTTTTCAACAGGGTTTTTTTTCTTCTACAAAGTAGTCCTTCAGTGATTGTAAATATCCGCTCCTCTGCTTGTAGTTTTCAGTGGAAGTAAAAAAGTCACCAAACACCATCTGAATGAAAACAGCTGGGCTGTATCCCTGGAGTTGACAGACTCAGCACACTGAATTAAAAATGATTTGCACGTCCAATTCCGGCAGTTTTAATGTATCTGCAGACAGTGCAGACATACTCCTTGCCAGTCACCTAATAACATTTCAGCCATGCAGTCATAGTTTCCTTTACAATCCTGCCATCAGTGAAGGGCTTTTAGTGCTTCATTGAGTGATTTGCCACTTTCAACAAGGCCTCTGTCATTGACCTTCTTTGTACTGCCCATCAAAACTGACTCATCAAGTTTGACACCTAATTGTCAAATAATCATTTGATAGAAAAACTATGAATTTGATTCGTCGTACATATAAGTTGGTTTGATGATTGACCAATCAAATTTGACTACACAAGTTTTGAAATATATTTGAAAAGGAGCAACATGTTGGAGGCTCCTGCTCTAAGAAGTATGCTGTCCAGATTTTCCAGAAAGTTCATTTTATTTTAAGAATGTTTTTTTAAGTTAGCTAAAGGTACCATGCTATTTAATGTCACAGGGATAAGCATTTTACTAATCAAGCTAGCCTAACTAAACGAGCTAGTCTGCCTAACCCTGTGAACTGAATATGGTCACACTCTGTTAAAAAATACAACAAAACGGCACCTTTCAAAAAGTCAAGAAATCAAAACAACAGACCTCAAACCTGTGGGTGAGATCACAATGGCCAGTGTAGCTAGAGATGAAGATGTAAGGTGATTGTTGCCAACAAATGCAAAAGACTGAGACGTGAAAGAAGTATTTATATAGATGCACCACCTGCATGAAGGACTTTTAAAATGCATAAGTATAGAAATGTATAGCCAGAAATGACCAAAAATAATAACACTCTGACAGAAAAAGACAGTCTCTTGATTTGTGTTTTTCTCTTGCAAATGGACTTTCTTACTAAAGGTTTTATCTCAGTGTGTTTTTCCTGTGTGCTGCTCCAGTGTTGCCAGTGTTAGGTATATACTGGGTGCACCAGCCTCAAAAGCACAAACTTTAACACCAGTATGCATCCAAAGACCCCTGTAATCAGAAGCAGGAAGTGAAGTCAACCACATACAATGTACTGTCACATACAGAGCACAAACAGGTTTTACACAAGTACACAGCTGGTTACTTAAATGTCTGCCATGAAACATTACTCGTGCAGGACCATCCTTTATTTGCTGATCTTCACAGTCCTCATCCTCACTCCGGATGCTCAGAGTAAGTGATTCTTATTAATTTTAAATGGCTCCATTTCAGTCTGAACATGTCTGTTTCTCTGTTCACGGCTGAGTTTAAAAATTTTACTGTTACAGATCGAAAATTGTGGAAAACAGCTGTAAAAGGTTTAAAATATCCTTTATCTTTTGCTATACACAAAAACCCAAAGCAGGCATCTAGTAGTTTTTATAGTAATTGACAGGACACGTTAAAAGACTTGACCGCGCAGCCTTCAAACCTTCCGCCTTCAAAGAAAGCCTCAACATGAAGGACAAAACAAGACACTGTGAAATGGTCTTTGATGCTATGCTGGAGCTTTTAGTTGAGTTCACACATGTGGACAATCTTTAGAGTTTTTCTGGATGTTTTAATATTCATCCATCCATCTATTCGCTTCTGCTTATCCCTTTTCAGGGTTGCGGGGGGCTGGAACCCTGCCGACGAGAGGCAGGGTGCACCCTGGACAGGTTGCCAGACTGCCGCAGGGCTAACACAGACACAGGCAACAATTTGCATTCACATTCACACCCGCTTTTAATAAAATACATTTTTAATATTACTAAAACAATACCATCCACTTACTGTACCAATCTTGAATCAATATAAAATCTGAATATTTTTTCCTCAACTTTTCTGACATAACAGAAACTCATTAAACGTCACAATGCAGCTGTTTCACCTCATATTGAGTGTCTTTTTGTACATTTTGAGCCAATCATAAAAATATCCAGCCTTTAACGTTCAGAAATTTGAATATGAAACTTGTTTTAAAAGAAAGAATTGGTTTCAACTCAGCCCCCAGAGCAGCAAAGTGCTCAAACCACAGATGTGCCACAGAAGACTTGCTTCCCTGAATTTACTGTGTGGTGGACACAAACCTGTGAAACATTTTCTGTGCACTAGTTTGGAGTGCATAGTCATTTCTAAACTATACAGCTAAAAACAAATTAAAGGAAAACTTTGAAAATGCAACAAATCTCAATGGGGAAAACTATGGACTGGGTAGTGTGTTAGGAATAACAAGGATGCCATATTTTGTACTGGAGATGAAAATTATCGACCTAGAAAGGCTGAATTCAAAGTCAGACAAAAATTATGACTTCAGGCTAGTCCATTTTGGCAAATGGTTACTGTAGCAACTCAAAATAGTGCTTAGCGGTTTGTGTGACCCCCACTCGCCACATGTTTGAATGTATGCCAGACACCATTGGGACATGCTCCTGAGGAAGGAATGGTGTCCTGGGGATCTGCATCCAGATCTGGACCAGGCCATCACTGAGTCCCTGGACAGTCTTAGGTGCAACTTGGTGGTGTAAGATGGACTGAAACATAATGTTACACGGGTGTTCTGTTGGATTTATGTCAGGTTGGTGTGGAGGCCAGTCAGTGGTGCAAATTCCTTCATCCTCTCATGTGCACACTCTCGCTACATAAGGCCGGGTGCTGTTGTTGACTAGGAGGAACCCAGGACCCACTGCACCAGTGTAGAATCTGATAGTGGGTGCAAGAATTTAATTCCCAGATTTAGTCATCGTTCCTTCCACCACTGACCCTCCACCAAACCATCTGTGAAAAACACAGGTCATCAGTGGTGGACCTGCCTATACTGATATTCTCACAGGAAAAATCTCACAGCTCATTTTTAAACTACTGTGAATCTTCAGGGTTTATCATATTCTTCTCAACACAAAATTCTTTGGTACAAAATGAAAAGCAAATGATTTCTTAAAGGTTTTCTACAGGACAGTAATGATAGGTGCTGTCACAGAAGTTTAAAATTCCAGTTTTTCTGTCATATGGTAAACGGCTCCGGGACACCTGCTGGTGGATCTTGTAGTGAGACTGTGAGCTCAGTATTTAAGATCAGTGGAATATCTGACAGTAAAAGGTAGACATGAAATTAATACAGGTGGCTTTGTGTTAGGACAGGTTCACTCACAGTTTGCTGAACTGCTGGAGTTCATGCAAATTACTTTTCCTGTCACAGTTCTGGGTCATTTTGACCCAGCATTTTCTTTTTCTTATATTTTGGTGTTTTTTCTGTACTAGGATTTATGTTCTGATTCTTTAGTTGTGCTGTGTTCATTATCATTATTTCAGATTTAGTTCAGTCTGCATCATTGTTACTTGTTTCTTGTTTCCTGTTTTACATTGAAAGTCCATGACTTATGTCAGTGTATTCAGTTTTACTTCCCCTTGTCTCATTTGCCCTAATTCCTCCCAGCAGTGTCTCCCTCCTGTTTCCCATTCCCTGATTACTCCCCTGTGTATATAAGCCCTGTGTTTTCCTTTACTCTTTGTCACATCATCAATGTTGCTACCCTCTAGGTGCTGTGTGATCATCTCCTGTTTAGGTTCGCTGTTCCAATTCAGTCCATAGTACCTATGTTCAGAGTTTTGGATTTTGGTTTTGTTTTGGTGAGTTTAATTTATTGAAAGTTTTTTCCAGCAAAAAAAAGCCGGGTTTTGAGTTTAAGTCCTGTCTCCATTTTGGGTCCACCACTCCTGCTGCCTGCCTGCCACACAGCCTATCATGACATCATCAAATAAATGTCACCCAGTGACACTTTTTATTCTGGATTTATTTTTCCCTTTTTGATGTCTGTCATACCTCATCTTTACTTCTCTTTTGATCTTATTGTTGCAAATGATACTTTTTCTTTCTTATGTACAGTGAGTATTCGTTATACTTTTAATATCTTTCTAAGAAGGTTATAGGAATGTGCACAATTTTTATTTCTGTTTATATATTTATTTGTTTTGTCCAATTAAACAGTCTTTATATACATGTATTGTCTAAACGCCTTTGATCAGTCTCTTGTGTAATATTTTGTTTTATGTTCTTAATTAAATTAAAATTAAAGTCAAACATTTCTTAATTTCTAATTGTTCTTCTTTATGTGTTTGCTATAATTTCTCTTCTGCAGGTGACTCGGACTGTTCTACAGAAATTAGAGTACGTCGCAACACAGTTTATAATGCATCAGCTGGACAACAACTTTGGATTAATTGCCCAGTATTTTTTTGCAATAATTCACCAACAACAGTCACCTGGCATAAAGTTGAGGAAGTTGTCCCCATCAATGTCAGCAGTGACAGTCACATAAAAACAGATTTGAAACCTTTAAAAGAATCAGTATGGATCTTCTATTTGATCTTCCAAAACATTCTCAGAAGTGACTCTGGTCAGTATCAGTGTCAAGGTGGAGGGAGTATGGGTCATGCCATCACTGTCAATGTCTACGGTGAGTGTGGATTTTTCACTAATTATACTTCTCTAAGAAACCTTCACTCACACTGAACAGCAGACTTTTTCTGAATCTCATGATATTTTTGTGTTGTTCAGACCTCAGACAGCTTCTCTGTTTTCTTTTTACAGATCATGGTGAAATTACCACTATTACACAGAATAATGTCAAAGGTAAGAAAGGTTTTACGTTAAGTGTGTGCTGTTGTAGCTTTATTAAATCCAAACTGACTGAAACCTGTTTTTCTTGCAGTCAGCACGACAGGTAAGAAGTTATGACCTGCAGTCCATCTGGGTCAGATATAAACCAAGTTTAGGTGGAGTTTATTTTCGTTGTGCTGACTTTTTACAGTCAGTTACAATAACTCGTACTGCGTGAGCTAGCATGACGGAGTTTCTATACAGCTGTTCGGTTGCTATGATGTTACTGATAGTGAACTTTATTTTATTCATAAGGTTAGTTAGTAGAGTTGCCGACGGCTCCTTAAAAAATGGAATGGTCCCTCATTCAGAGAAAATATTATGCACTTCGTATTGAGCTGAGAAGAGATGCAGTTTGTCCCGTACTTTAGCTAGAATGGAAAAAGACACAAAGCTGGAGTTATTCTGTCTTTACACTGCACAGCTGCCTCTTCTCTTCTCTCCCCCCCCCCCCGCCCCCTCTTCTGTTGCTACTTCAATCATGAAACTGATCAATGATCAGCTGATCGGCTTTTCTCTCTTGTTTATTTATCGCCCACTTTGCGCCAGAAACAGGAAACCAGCGGATGTTGCGTTAAACAACAGCAGCACGTTTAAGCTTGATCAGCTGTTGTTAGAATTTATTTAATATTCATTTCTAGTATCAGCTGATGTTTGCTGGAGCCACAGCTGTAAAGCTGCTGGTCATGATATCGGTTTGGATATGTGGTGAGAGGGAAACATAAGGATGAAACCAGGAGATGTCCTTACTGAATCATCAGAGCTGAACAGGTGATGGAGAAACAGGGTTACCTTTTAGGTGACATGAATGAGTTGAAGTTGTGAACTGTTTCTGAGAGACAAATAACACCAGGATCCTTTTTTAAGTAGCTGACAGCTGATAGCTGTGCAGGGGCGGATCTAGCAAAGTGTTGCCAGGGGGCAGGTAGGGCATTAACAGGGAGAAGGGGGCACAAAGAAATACTTTTCTTTCTTATTCTCATTTAAAATGTCTGGCTGTTATTAAATAATTATCTGAATCTTGCAAACAAAGTTTTTATCTGACGTAAAATGTATAGAAATCGTGCATATACCAACAAGATTGTACATCACTGTCACAACAGCATTTGTTTTCATTCAAAGGCTTTATGGCTTTAATACCTGGTGGGCCGGTCTGTAGTGAAAATGCCCAATTTTTTGTCCCAGTCCAGCCCTGCAGGTTAATACTGGCAGTGTCACCATGCCAGCTGACTGTATTTCATCATCAGCCAATGTTGTTCTTTATACATCAATATTACCAAAGTTTACCATAAGGCAGCATATAAAGTATTTACTTGCTTTCAGGTTTTATTCAAATGTTAGTCTTTTCATTTGTTTCCCCACTTTTTTCTTGTTTCAAAATCAAACACCAGTTTGTGAGAAGATTATCTTATTTTTTTAATAGGCATTGGTTTTACATTGGCATTGGCTAATTTGCCAATTGTATGTTAAAAATGTTCGTATTTTAATATTCAAAAATGTTTTTGCCCAAAACATATGTGCACTACATGTCAGTAAAAATACTATGCAAATATTGATGTCCTTGACTGCTGAATAAACACTGACTGATTGTATCTCTTGTACTTTATCAATGCAGTATCTAAAAACTTTGCACCGTAGTGGTTAAAATCTCAATCTAATAAGAGTTAGAAGCACATTTGGTTATTAGGTTTATAGGGTTATTGAATTATGGTTAACGGTTGGTAGAATTGTTTTTAACATTATCTGCCAATTACATCTGCCACCCTTCTCCAAATCCGTGCCCCTACCTGGCCCCCCCAACAAAATTTTCTAGACACACCACTGGCTGGTGGATCTTGTAGTGAGACTGTGAGCTCAGTATTTAAGAGCAGTGGAATATCTGACAGTAAAAGGTAGACATGAAATTAATACACGTGGCTTTAGGTTTCCCTTTGTGTTAGGACGGGTTCACTCACAGTTTGCTGAACTGCTGGAGTTCATGCAAATTACTTTTCCACTGAACAGTGGACTTTTTCTGAATCTCATGATATTTTTGTGTTGTTCAGACCTCAGACAGCTTCTCTGTTTTGTTTTTACAGATCATGGTGAAATTACCACTGTTACACAGAATAATGTCAGAGGTAAGAAAGGTTTTACGTTAAGTGTGTGTTGTTGTAGCTGTATTAAATCCAAACTGACTGAAACCTGTTTTTCTTGCAGTCAGCACGACTTCTGCTCCTGAAAATACAGAAACCTTGTTGCTGTACGTGTACTCTGCTGCTGGGGTCACCTCATTTGTCATCACAGTCATAATCATATCTGTCATATCAATGCGAGGCTGTAAAGGTGAGGTGTTCTTTCTCCTCTTCAAAATAAAACATCACCAGACGTACTGAATACTAAACATGTAAACTGTCCATCCTGCAGAGAAGCCAAAGAAAGACAGTCTAGCTGAAAATCAGGTAAGATATAAAACATTTCAAGGTTATCACATTTTTCCATCAATAATGTTAACCCACAAACATTTTTGAATGTTTAAAGCAGGTGGAGATCCCCATGATGGATCAATTCTTTTCAAAAGTCATCTTCAAGCACTTGGAAAGAGGAAGCCCCTCTGCTCTGCGATCTCGGAGCTGTAACAAGGTCGCCATCATCGTAACTCAATGAGCTGACCTTATCAAGATATGATGAACAGGCATATTGACCAAGGAGGGCAATATGCCTGTTCGAGGAGGAGAGCAGCTATGTTGTGTTTGCTGCTCCCAACCACAAGCTGTACAATTAGCAGGTGATGCAAAGATTTACTTGAAGTGTAAAATACAACCTGTAAACCATAAGCAGTCATCTCCAGGGCTGAAAAATTATGTCCAAGTGCCAAAGCCTGCAGTTCTTATAATGTCCACTTGAGGCGGTCTCAAAGTTTACAGCAGAAATAAACATGGTTACAGGATGGTACAAGAAAATGGTTTTGGTCTCTGTGGCTAATTTCCCAGTTTATTTCATTAGCTTGTCAGAATCCTGGAGTTTTTGATCCAGCCTTTTCAGGTTTTCTACTTTCAATTTCTGTCATTTTGATTGTTTCTGTCTGACTTCTAGTCATTTTGTTTTTTTTTTTAAATCTGTATTAGTTATTTCTTGTTGATTTTGTTATATAGCCCAAGGCTTTTTTTCTTGAAGTTTCTGTCTTCTGTTCCTTATTTTAGTTTTTTTCGTCCCCATGTTTGTCCATATCTTGTTTATTCTCCATCATATTGTTAGATGTTCCTTTAATTACCTACTTCCTGTTTTATTTTGCTAGTCTTGCGTGTGTTGTGTTCAGTTTTGCTTTTGACTCTGTTCAACTGTCTCATTCTCCCCATCTGTCTCCACTTCCCCTAATTGCCCTTCTTTGTACATAAAGTTGCTCTCTCTCCTTGTCCTTTGTCAGTGTCTGTTCTATCCTAGTGTTGTTAGCCTTAGTATGTTTTCTAGTTTTTGGTTCATTGTTCATTTTTATTATTTTGTACTTGTTTTAAGTTTTGTACAGCCTGCTGTCAGTCCACAATAAATGGCTTGCTTTCCGTTACATTAAGTGTGCATCTGATTCACTCCTCATATTAAACACCTTGAAACAGCTGGATAAGTTTCTTTCAAATCTTATTAAGGGTTAACATGTGTGCTGTTTTTAATGGTTAGCTTTTAGCTTTACCAACAGATACTCTAAGGCAGGGATCCCCAACCCCCCCGAGAGCTACTCATGCTTTCTAATATTTCATACCTCATTTCAACTCAAACAACCCAAAAAGCTTGTTTGTCCTGAATATTTACAAAATTATGTTGTCCACAACTTACATTTTGCATTAACACATCAAAAAAAATATTTAGTTCACTTGCAAGTGTCAGGGCTGACTGAACGGACTCCTACGAAGACTTGGGATCAAAGCAGGAAACAGTCTTTATCTACACAAAGCACCAGGTGAACGATACAGCGTGAGGGGACAGACAGGGCTCCAGGGATCCTCAGCAGGTGGAGGGAAGAAACACACACTCCACACTTGCTCTTTGATCCTCACTCCATTCACTCCACACACTCCACTCCCTCGCTCAGTCGCTCCATTTCCGCACTCCAAATCTCCTCACGCAAACTGACTTCACTCCAAAGACACAAGCGCGGTCATTCAGGAAACACAGGAGCAGGTCCAGGGAAATGAGAGAATTACCACTAGGAACACCAGGGATCTCACTAAGCTGGGTTTCACTAACCAGGGGCGGATCTAGAGAAATTTTCTTAGGGTGGCATGAGAATGGCATGGAAATTAAATGGGGTGGCAAAATCAAAGCCTTTTTAAAAACACATATGCAGGTGTTACATATGGTTAAAATGACTAAAATCCAGTAAATATACACGTTTCATATAGATATAGTCTATAACTTAATTATTTCTGTAGCCCACATAATTAAACACTTTAGTTAAATAACACATTTGAATGTTGAATTAATCTACTGTATAGCCTGTATAATAAATAAATATGTAGCCCAATAACTATAAAATCCAGAAAGCTACAAAACACGGGGCAGTTCATTTACAAACACAAGTCTAATTTAAGTTGAACTGTTTTTTGTTAGAAAAAAATCAAATTGTTACATGCTTAAATTTACACAAATTTACACTGTCGTGAACAAAAAGTTAAACCTAGTTTTTCATGATTTGTTGGGTTACCCCTCTGAGGTCCAAAATATAATTGGCCTTTTTTGACTACTTTTGACCTAGTGCTAGTAGCCCTGTCACTAATGAGAGTCAGTAACGGTCCAGTGATGAGACCGTAGACTGCCAGGTAATGAGCCTCAGGTGTGTGATTACAGCCAGGTGCGTAGGCCAATGGCGGGAGCCCGAGATTAGCTCTGCCCAGGCAGTCAGGAGACAGAGGAATAGGGAGGAAGAGTGAGAGCAGGAACAAAATCAAAACAAAAACACATGTAGCCTCACTGAGTCAGCTGGGTAGACACAGGGACACTGACACCAAGTGCATGTTGTATGTCTGTATACACTGCAAAGACATGTATCTCACACTAAATTAAAACAGTGCAGATACAAAGATATTACTTATTCATTCATATCCCCTGTTTCACTTCTCTTCTTTTTAAATCTTTGCCTTGTAACTGTAGGTTACAAGTGTCAGGGAAGCAAGATCAAGAAGCAACCCTTCATCAGATTATAGTGTGGTATCCTTACCTCGACTTAACCATCTGACTTCAGTATAGAGGAGGAGATCCCCAAACTCAGCAGAGCATTCCTCCAGTAACAACCTGAAGCTTCGGTGTTGCTTTGCCTTTGCTCAAATGGAGCTGATGACATTACCATTATTAACAACAGGCAGCACGACATGGTCAAATTCCATAACTTTTGGGCATATAGCCTGTTGGTAAGTGATGCAATGACAGTTTAGAAACTAAACTCCTGAGTAACAACCTGCCACAGCAGTTGTCAGTTGTCACAGACACAAGCTTTTCAACAGGCATGTTTGGTTTTTTTTTTTGCAAAGTAGTCTTTCAGTGATTGTAGATATCTGCTGCTCTGCCTGTAGTTTTCAGTTGAAATAAAAAAGTCACCAAACAACATCTGAATGAAAACAGCCAGCTGACTCCGCACACTGAATTAAAAATGATTTGCACCTATGCATGTCCAATTCCAGCTGTTATAATGCATCTGCAGACATTGCAGACATTCTCCTTGGCACAATATTTGCACCAAGTACACTGGCAATAACAGACAAAATTTCTGTAGTACTTTTACGGTCACTGGATAACGGCTACGTCTAATGTGTCTAATTTGTTTTCTCTCTTCGGTTTGGCCACCCGTCCACACTGTGACTGCGTTTTCCCCAAGGAAAAACACATAGATTTTAAAACGGAGCTGTCCCGTCGCAGTGTGGACACTCAAAAAGGCGTTGAACACGTTGACACATTTTAGTCATGTGATGCAGTCATGTGACCAATTAAACAAAGAGGGCATTGTACAGCAGTTGTGTTGATTGCTCTCAATTTTGACAGCCCTAAAAAAAGATTAATATCAGTTTGTACATGCTCCAGATAGCTTTTCTTCAAATTCTTTAATTCTCACTCGCTTTTACGCATATGCAGGACTTGAACGTAAGCGTTTTGGGCCGTTTCAATGTGGACGCACAACTCTGTGAAAACAACTGAAAACGCTAATGTGGACGCGGAGCATTTTCAGATGAAAACGCCGTTTTCAAATCTATCCAGGCTAGTGTGGACGTAGCCAACATTTCAGCCATGCAGTCATGGCCTCGTTTACAATCCTGCCATCAGTGAAGGGCTTTTTGTGCTTTGTTAAAATATGTTCATTCAGTCATGAGCTGCTGTAACATGAAACAAGTGGCTGAATTGGCACCTTAGCATACACTCAAGTTCTTTAGAAACTTGCTAATGAACTACTGATTTTATTCAGGTGTGTTGCAGCAGGGACCCATGGAAAGGTTTCAGGACACCGGCCCTCGAGGACCTGACTTTGACACCTGTGCTCTACGCCCTAGTTCAGTTGACAGATGTATTTACATAGATGCACCACCTGCAGGAAGGACTTCTAAAATGCATTAATAAATAGGTTTTGCAGGAGGTTAAAAAAATATTATCCACGCTAATAGAAGACATTCTGTTGAATTGTTGATTTGCTAAAATGCTTGTGTGTTTTTTCTTTTGCAAATTGCTGTTATTTCCAAAATTTTGTATCGGCCTTATTCCTGTGTGCTGCAGAGCTCCAGTGTTGCTACAAAATGATGTTAAACAGCAGCATAATTGTTCTGTTGGCATGCTAGTTCATTACCAAGAATGTGGGTGCTGTTATTTTCAGCCAATGCTATGCACACAATCATCCTGCCATTAACGCTCACTGGTTTATCAAATGTTTATTAACCTGCTACTAAAATTAGTCTCAGTGGTTGTCAGTGCACATCCATGACATCCGTACTGTTGTGAAACCACACCTCTGATAACAGTTATGGTTTAATGTCTTACACACTGTCTGTACCATATCAGCTATCCACTCACTTTCCAACTACATTAATGTAGTTGCAAAGGTCAAGGCCAGAGATCGCCCGGCCTGGAAATGCATTGTTGACCAAGATGGAAACCTTCCCTGCCAACTGCCGGTTAGGGACAAAAGAAAGAAGAAAGAACTAAATTGTTGACTGATGAGCTCCTGTAGTTTTAGTGATTCATTTGGAAGTTTAGGATGTAATATTAGTCATTTTGTGCAATTAAACAATAATGATTTTTCTATATGTCTCATTTTAATTAATAAATTATTCTCATACTGTGTTTGTGTAAAGCACTAAAGTAAAAAAAACAACAACTGAAAAATACACCAAGGTGTGTTGGTGCTGTGGTAGGTACATACTGGGTGTAACACTATTATGCATCCAAAGACCCCTGTAATCAGAAACAGGAAGTGAAGTCAACCATATATCATGCACTGTCACATACAGAGCACATACAGGTTTTACACAAGTACACAGCTGGTCCCTTAAATGTCTGCCATGAAACATTACTTGTGCCGGACCATCCTGTATTTGCTGATCTTCGCAGTCCTCATTATCACTCCGTATGCTCAGAGTAAGTGATTCTTACTAACTTTAAATGGCTCCATTTCAGTCTGAACCCTGCTGAGTTTAATATTTGCATTGTTATAGGTGGAAAATGCAGAAAACAACTACACAATTTTAAATATCCTTTACTGTTTACCTTAAATGTTAATTCAATGCACACGTCTAGTATTTTTTTATAGTATTCTTAAGATGCACCAAAAGGCTTGACCGCGCAGCGCTCACACCCTCTGTCTACCAAAAGCCTCAACACGAAGGAGAAGACGCTGTGAAATGGTCTTTGATGCTATGATGTAGATTTTAGCTCAACATGTGAATGACTTTTAGACTTTTTCTGGATATGTTAATAGTAGCAACACAATACCATCCATTTATTGTGCCAATCTTGAATCAATATAAATCTGAATTAAAAAAAAAACAAACCTGATGATTCTTTTAACAAATCTTTAATGTACTGAAGGACTGGACTCATTAAAGGAAACTTATATTTAACCACTTTGTGAACATTTTGTTCCAAATCCTAAAAACAGTCAGACTCTAATATTCCAAAGTTTAAAAAGCTTAAATCTGTTTTTCTTTTTTTAAAGAATTTGTTTCAGTCAACTCAGAGCAGCAACGTGCTCAAACCACAAATACACCACAGACTGACTTCCTAACCTGATTGTACTGTTTAGTGACACAGGTGCAGCATGCAAACCTATAAAGCTTTTTCTGTGATCTAATTCAGATAGATTTAGAAAAACTTAATTTAGGTAAATATATGCTCAGTATTTCCTAATCTATATTTTGTTGTTCTTGTTTCTGCAGGTGACTCTGACTGTTCTACAGAAATTAGAATATGTCGCAACACAGTTCATAATGCCTCACTTGGACATCAACTTAGGATTAATTGCACAGTTATTTTTTGCAGTGATTCACCACCAACAGTAACCTGGTATAAAGTTGAGAAAACAGATGTCCCCGTCAATGTCAGCAGTGACATTAAAACAGAGTGGAAACCTTTAAACAAGTCAGCAGGGATCTTCTATTTGATCTTCCAAAACATTCTCAGAAGTGACTCTGGTCAGTATCAGTGTCATGGTGGAGGGAGTATGAGTCATGCAATTACTGTCAATGTCCACGGTGAGTGAACCTTTTTGCACATCAAGACTAAATGATGACTACATGATTTTATTTTTTCCTGCTACAGAATAATTCATTCAACATCCCTCATTAATTCTCAGATAATCTGATTTATGATATGATTTCTGAAAAACAAACAGCTCAAATCTTTTTCAGATAATGTGAAGCTCACCACAGCTTCGTGGACAACTTTGGCACCAGGTAAGAAACCTCCGTTTACCGTTTCGCTTGCCTCATTTTGGTAACATTATGTTTCCCACCACTAATTTTTATATCACTGCTTCTTTGATGCTACATCAATCGTCCTCTGATTTCTTGCAGTGAATACAACTTCTGCTGACACTTTCTGGCCAGTCATATACCGTGTTGTTGGGAGTGTGGTGTTTGTCACCGTAGTAATATTAATGTGTGTTACATCGAAGCAAGGTTGCAAAGGTGAGATGTTTGGGTTTGTACATAGAGGAACTGGTTGTGCTGCTGAAAGGATAAAGTTTAAACCGAAAGATAGTAAAAAAAACCCAACAATTAATTATTTAAAATTGCACATAAAGTTAATACTTATGTTATGCTGTGCACATTCACTATCATGATCCTGAGAAGATGAACTGACTTCCTTTCATCTGTGTTATCCAGGAAAACCGAGGAAGACAACAAAACCAAGTCAGGAGCTCTACACTCATATCTATGACAACGATGTATGATGACGATCCTCATGTCTGAAATGCTGTAAAATCAGTCTGTGAAGCCCAGTTTATTATAATCAGCATATTTTACTGATGTGTGAGCTAAGCCTTGCTACAATTTCTTATTTAAATACTTTAAATTTACTGGCGTCTCACTGGTGTGTGTTACTGTGTACCCAGTTTAGCATTTTTTGAATTCCTGTAAATCAAATCAAACTGTAGAAGTGAAATTTCCTACTTGAGAAACCACTATTGTTTAGTCTGCAAAGACTGCGGGTGCATGTGTGTGTGTGCGTAAGTGTGCACGTGTGTACGTGCGTGTGTGTGGTGTATGACACATTGGAAAGGTAATAGTTTTGCTTCCTGTACAGGTAACAGTTTTGCACACATCCTGTGCAAACAGAACCTTTGACTGTATTTATGATTGAATTAGTGTGTTTGCATCGCTGCTCTCTGTCGTTATGATTAAAGAAACTTTTCTTCTTTGGTATTTGAGTGTCTTTGCATTTGGGAGCAGGAAGTAGAATTGAACCACACACCACATGAGCATATGTGAAGACAACGGCTCAAATGGTTTTACAGAAAAAGAAAAGGAAGATGTAACTCATAAAGTTAGCCTTCCACTCATTATCCCACAGCTGTTATTGCACTGAGAAAACTATATTTTACTTCAAAAGTTACTTGTAAAATAACAACAAAACAAAATACTTTGATGTGTCTAAAATAAACCACACTACAAGCACATTGCACAATGGCTACAATGCATTAGCTCATAGTTTGGAAAGTTTCCATTATAACCAGATGGTGATATTGTCGCAGCATTGCTCTATTGTGACAAACTAACCAAACCGCAATGAGACACTTGTGCAACATTGCAGCAATGTAATAAAACAGTAATACGATGTATTTTACAGGTTGCACCCATAATTTTCTATCACAGTTGGGGTAATGGTGTAATAATAACTGTGAAACATTTTAAAAAGTTGATGAAATATATTTAGAACATTCTTTTGTAACAATACAGCAATGCTCAGGTCCAGTGTTTTTGAGCTTAGAATATCAAGCATCAGAATAAGGAATGTTACTACTATGTTGCACCAACCCAGTGGTTCCCAAACTTTTTTTTGCTAGGCCCACCTTTGTTTTACAAGAAAAATGCCCCCCCCCCCACGCACAAACACATCCTCCAACCACACACACCCCTATTTTGCTCCATTGCGGTCACACCACAACATTTCGTAAACAATTAAGGAAATACAAGTAATCTGCAATAAATTACAGGTAGTAATAAAATAAACTACTAACTCTTTTACGCTACGTCCGCACCTACACGAGTATTTTTGAAAACGCAGCTGTTTCGTCCACATGTAAACAACGTTTTGAATCACCAAAAACAGATTTTTTTAAAACTCCTTTTTTGCGTTTACGTGTGGACGAGGAATACAGAGTTCATCATGCAACGTCAAATTTATGTGCCTTTTTTCACGTCACGCTGTGCGCCACGTTATTGTTTACATGAGATGAATTGCCGAATGGGAGATAGAGACAAAATACTGTTACTGTTAATCTGACTATCTTCAGGTTTTACACGCTTACATACACACACGCAGTTACTGTCCCTCCATTTAGAAAGACACAGGTGTCATGGTGTAATTATTTTACGTGTAGTTATTTTTTTCCCGTGTAATAATATTCAACATTGCTGTCAATACATTTTTCCAAAAATGCCTCTCTGTGCAAAATGGGTTTAAAAACATAAACAGCTGTAGGATACTGTTTGTCTGTGATTTGAACCGGGGGAACAAATCGTGGCAGGATCAGGCTGATTTGTATCCCACTGTAACTTTACTGTATAAAGAGCTCCAAAATGTCAGGAGTAGTTAGTTTGTGAACTAAAAATCAAGAATGTGGGATACTGTTTGCCCGTGATTTGAAGAGCCCAGCGCGTGTTCCCGATGCAGGGAAAACCAATTATGCAGGGGAGACCTACCTTGGCACTTGTGCAGGTGAAATCAAAGGGAAGATACGCTTCACGATATTTTCTAGTCTTTGGCTTAGAATGAAGTTGGTTTGGAAACATATTCAGCTATGCTTCATCTCCTGATTTGTGTTTGTGTGGGCGCCCCGTGCTAGCAGTGTCCAAGCGTTTTGTGCCCCCTCCCCCCTCCTTTTCATATCCCCCTCCTGCAATGGCCCTGCGCCCCCCCTAGGGGGCGGGCCCCACACTTTGGATAGGCCTGCACCAACCAAATTTTGTAGGAAACAAAAATTGTTAAAATAATTATAATTATTTAATTATTATTTAATTATAAATAATTATAATTTGCAGGCTAATAGTAAAGCCATTATCACAGAATGCTATGTGTGATAGTTAGTGCAGCACTTATGAAAGATGGCTATTTTAACAAGCAGAAACCTTGGCTAAATGTTTGGGCCTATCAGATACTAATTTAGCAGGTTGCTAAGCTAATATGCTAAATGCTAATTTGTTAGTTTCAGGTGAATACAAACTGCAGCTGAGGTTGTTGGGAAAGTGATTGGTCATAAATTATTATTTGACAACCAAAACCTGACTTGTGCTCAAACCTGATGGGGATTATATATTGAAATTCATCTCCATTACCAGTGCTGATTTTGTAGACATCCTTTTTAAAAAACATAATTTCACACATTTTTTAGGTGGTTTATTATTGTTTTGCTAACTTTGGAGTAGTCTAAGCTATCTGCCATTATAGTATTTCTGACCTTATCCCTATAGGCTATAAAATTAGGCTTTTCTTTTATCACTAGCAATGTAATGTGACAACTCAATCTGTACAGTTTCCTGGATACACACATACATGCATCATCCATTAAGATAAAGAACCAAGATAAACTAAGACAGAACAGACTCATAGTCGGTTTCAAAGTGATCTGAAAGCCCGTGAGAATAGGTAGGTCTTCAATAAATGTTAACATCAGTACCTCTAGTACAAGGAGTGGATGAACCAACTTATGCTGCCATCATAGCATGGCTGAAAAAAGTCTTTAATGAAAACTGGGTTTAATAACAAGGTGATATTACCCTCTAGTAAGCCAGCAAAATCACTAATACTGAATATTAATGACTTATTAGAGTAGGAGTGCTTTCTGGATTCATGTTGTTTTTATGCTCTCTAGAAGAGACATATGCGGCAAAAACTGAAAGAATGTCAAGCCACTGTCTACTAAATAACATTTATAATACATTAATTTAACCTGTTCATGTTTAACCAAATGTTTAAATCTGTTTAATGTCCTGATCAATGCTTGCATTCCAAAATGCCTGAGTTTTTCTAAGTTTAGAAGAGAGTGCTTTTGAGTCCTTTGATCTTTAAGGCCAATAACATATTACTGTCATGGTCCTGGGTCGGTGACCCAGCGCTTTTAGTTTATTATCATTTTCTAGTTTATTATGATGATTATTATTGTTTGAGTTCTATGTGTTATATTCGGTCTGCCTTTGAGTCTGTGTCTGTGTCTCTGTCTGTCTATCGTGTCACCCCGCCTGTTTGTGAAGCTGTCTGTTTAGTTCTGTGTCTTGTTTGGTTCCTCGTGTCTGAGTTTCCTGTTTTATTGTGAAGGTCTCTGTCTGATGTGAGTATGTTCAGTTTACATTTCCCCTGTCCCGTCAGCCCTGATTCCTCCCAGCTGTGTTGCCCTCCTGTGTGCCATTTCCTGATTACCTGGTGTGTGTATTTATAGTTGGTGTCTGCCTGTGCTTCTCGTCGCGTCGTCTGTGTTCATTCCCTAGGTTTCTCTACGTCTCTCTGTTCTGCCGTCCTCATCTGCTATCTCCGAGTTTCTCCCGCTGACCTTATGTTCCAGGTTTGTTTGTTAGTTTCACCCAGTTTAGGTTTATGTTCTGTCCTGCCCTCACTTCTGTTATTTGCACTGTAAATAAAACCCACTTGCACCTCCACCATTGTCTGCCATTGGATCCTCCTTTCTCACCCTCCACACGACTGCCGCCCCAGCCGTGACAATTTCGGCTAAAATTGAATGGATATTGCTTAGTTGATAAGCAAGCTAATTGTAATTGTAACTCTTAAGCATTTATTTATTATTTATTATTATTTTCTTCTCCTTTTTTATTTCTATTTATTAGCTTGTTTATGAGCTGATGTAACCGGAGCCTCGTCATCTTGTCTCTCTATATGCTGCACTGGATATGGCAGAGATGACAATAAAGTTTACTTTGACTTTGACTAAAAAAAGTTATTTGTAAGAAAAGTATCATATTAAACAATCAAAAAGATATAGAATGTTATTGGGCTTTGCAAGGTTGAAAATATGGGGCTGTAATAAGATAGCCAAAGCTTAGTTAACTTAAGGTCATGTGATGACAGAGGGACAAAGGCAGAGTACATCAAAGGCAGGTCATAATAGAATAGAATAGAATAGCCCTTTACTGTCACTGTACATGTACAACGAAATTGTGGGTGCCTCACACCAACTGTGCAGGAATAAAATATACCACAGGGCCTTCACACAGACTGTAACAAGCATGTTGCAGTACCCAGAAACAAACCAAAAAAACTCCAGAGAAAACCCACACAGGCACACTGAGCACACTTAAACTCTACATTGAAATGGCCCAGTTGACCAGATAACATCCTTTCTGTAGGACAGCAGTGCCAACCACCGCACCACAGAGCAGCCTTTTCAGGCCATTATTAGTTTGACTTACATGTTTTTGTTTCCGATGCATGCTACATGCTGGTTCTTGCTAATTAACCTGAAATATACTCTCAAGTTATAATCCTAAATTGAGAATCATAAACAGTTTGGACTTTGGAAGGTGGGGATTGAGAGCATGTGATTTTTATGTCATATTTTTCACTTTCTGTTGTCTGGATTACTCACAGCATGTGCAGAATCACATGCTTGGCGGAGTCAATGAAACCTCGCCCCCCTATTTTTAATTTTGGCTCATCCAAAGATGTGACGTACTTTCTTACACCTTGAATGCAGGAAGTGACACCTTTCACTTCAGACTGAAACCAGCTACAGACGCTTATAAAAAAATGAACCAAGAAATTCTCCTGAGTATCCCATATTTACGTTACCTTAAGTCTGGAACAGGAACCATTTCTAAACTGACGTTCACAGACAATAAAAAAGGGCAATTTCTCACCAGTTAAATGGTGTTAGAATTTAAATCATGCACAGTACAGAAGAGTACAGAGAATTAGCATTGAAAAAGAAGAACAAAGTTTTTCAGTCATGCAGAATCCATGATGCAAACGCAATCTCACGGATATTAAAAAAAACATGTTGTTGCTAGTCACATGCTTTGACACTGATGATACCCAGCCTGCAGCAACATTACATTCATGCTTGTAAATGACACATGTATATAAATAACACTAAAAGGAAAGCGCTTGAGTTTAGGCTTTGAAATTCTAATTTGTGGCTTTAACCACAGCGCTTATCTGATAAAGATTTCATAATCGACACCAACATCGGCAAAAAAAGCAGTTTGCAGCTGTTTTAAAGCTACAAAAAGTGTAAGATTTCTTTTTAAATGTGGACAAAAAGGCCTCTAATAACTGCTTTATAGTGAGCAGAGGGTACTGCAGAGGTAGAAGGGGTCAGACTGACAGTGGAGGCCTTCATGGAGCATGTGGCACCTGTAGGACGTTGTGGTTTCATAGGTACTAAAAGTTAACGTGCGTTGCTGCAAAATCTGGCACAGACACTCACACAAGCACATACTCACTTTTCACAAAAGTTACGTCTTTGACTTTTAAATCAAGTTAAACAAGGTCGCTCTCTAGTGACAGAACAGTAAACTTCTGTTTCAGGCCAGCCTGATGATATGTTATTTCTGCCACGCTGTAGGTGAATAAATAAATCCTTAAAACATTCAAAAAGGAAGTTGAACAATGAGTAAAATAATTTCTTGTTAGTGGTCTAGTGCTTTTATTGTAAAATATACAAGAAAAGGGGTCTGCCAGATAAGCCTGTATAACAATCTTGTTTGGTATAACAGTCAATGTTTTCAGTCAAATTATTTGCTTTAATAACAGCAGGGTCACTGATAACACTGAAAATATATAGCAAGCTACTTGGCATTTTTTTTCCTGTCATTGTTACTGTGGAAACCAGTGGAAACTAAACAAAAATGGTTATGCTTCACCTCAGGAAGAAACATAAATAAACCAAAAACACAAACAAACAAAAAAAAGAAGATAAAACAGTTTTGTAAAAAGACAAGAAAAAATGAGAAAAAAAACATGTGCATAACATATGCAAGTCACATGTAAAGACAGTTTTAATAATAATAATAACAATTTATGTAGTCCTGTGAAAAACTGAGTACATCCTTACTGCTTCCACTGGAATTAAGAGAGTAAGTAGCAGTGAGGTGCTGGTAATCAAATGTATTTGATTAACTGATCAGCTAATTAAGTATGATCACCTCTATAAAAACAGAAGATCTGAAGCATCTTTTGCAAATTATGCCACAGTTTTTACATGGATGACTCTACAATCCCCTTACCTCAGATTGAAACTGAAAAAATCTAAGAGCTACCCCTCAGGCTCTACAGGCCTCAGTTAGCACGCTAAATGCTCAACACAGTTCAGGAAGAAGACTGTGGCTTGATTGGAGGGGTTTCTGGGACAGTGCCTCTTCTCACTAAGAAGGACATGGCAACATGGTTTAGGTTTGCAAAGTTGCATCTGAAAGAACCACGAGACATCTGGAGAAATATCCTTTGGACAAATTAGAGCAAAGTACAGATGTTTTGTTATAATGCATAGCTCCAAGTTTGCAAAAATCAAACTCGGTATATCAGCACAAACACCCCCAGTGGTGGAAAGGTGATGATTTGGGGTTATTCCTGCTGCCACAGGACTTGGGCACCCTGAGCTGACGTCCTCTGTAGACCAAAGTGTTTTAGACTCAGATGTGAGGCTGTCTGTCTGAGAGCTAAAGCCTGGCACAGCCAGGAAAATGATCCTAAGCATAGCAGCAAATCTAAATCAGAATGGCTGAAAAAGAAAAGAATCAAGGTGCTACAATGACCCAGTCAAAGAGACCTTTAAGGCCTTAAGACAACTGTGCATAAACAAATGCCTGCAAATGTGAATGAACTGAAGCAACATTGTACAGAAGACTGGGCAAAAATTGCTACATAATGATACGAGAGACAGAAAAAGCCAAACACACCAGTTCAAGTTGCTGTTGCTTAAGGTGGTTCCTCAGACTACTGAATCATGCTGTCTGCTTAGCTTTTCCCAGGACCCATAGAGTCTTATGAAACAGACTGTAGATGTTGAAAATAGTGTGATTATTTCAGGCATCCATTGTGTTGTAATTCCTGATTTGTACAGAACAGCATGGTGACGCTCCTTCAGCTGCTTCACTTTTCTTCCGCGGCCCAAAGAAATGCTTGTTTCGGTTATTTGGTGATTCTAGTAAGACAGCGTATGGTTGTTTGTCTCCCAGACTGGATAGAGTGTTAAGAAAGTGGATGAATGCACCTATTTCATAGCAGCCGTTTTGAAACAAAATAATAGGAAACCAATGATGTTAGTTTATACATGGTAATTGAATTCAAAATGAAACCAAAATCCAGTTTAAGCTTAAAAGCATACAAACATACAAAAAAGGTTTAACTCACTGCACACTTTAAGGTTTTTTTTTGGTGTGAAACTTGACTCACAAGTGAGTCATTTAAATAATATTCGAAATAACAAATTTTAAACTGGTTAAAGCTATTTTAATCTTAAAATATTTGCATTGGTTAGTCACAGATTTATTCTTTTGTTCCTTTTTTATTTTCCAAAGAAGGAGATGCCGTTATACCACTTACAGGTTCTGAAAGTAAAACAGTACAGTCACAGCAGTGGGCTGTGGAGGAAATGAGTTTCAGTATGTAACACCCACAGTCCCCATACATCACTGCCAAATAATCTCAAAAGAATCCAAGCTAGTATGAGGGTATCACTTCATACTATTGTGATATTCAGCAAAATCAATTAAAAGAAGCAGCGAAAAGACAGCAGATAAAAGTTTTTAATTTATTTAACCCAGTGCTGATCCACATTAGCTTAAGATTTATCTCGCAGCACAAGTGCAGGACAGTATTTAACAGATTTATTGATACAAAAAAGGCAAAATAAGCAACACAATCAGCTTGTTAGTTTCTTATCATCAAAGACATTTATTAATATTTAAACCTTCAAACTGTGTTTATATACACAGATAACAGACTTCACTGTAGCATTATACTCTGAGTTTCTAAAATAAACCAATAACTGCCCATGTAGGCCAATAAACATAGCACTGGTGCTCCCTACAGTTTAACTCTGTAAATTATAATACTGTACAGCAATGGCAGCAAATGCAAACACACACATAGACATAGATGCACTCTGTGTTTCTTTTGAACTCAGATTACTCACTCAGACACATAGAAAGACACAAGAACGCCTTCTATCTCTCAGACAGTTATGCCAACAGTAATTCTCAGGATTCATGTGCACAGAAATCGTTTGGGTGGTGTTAACCACCGAGCACACAAAGGTTACAGGTCGACCACCCGTCTCTGTCCTGCAGGCAGCAGCTAAAAATAACAAACTTTTCATTCTTTTCCACCACAAACCATCCTTCAGGGTGACTCACACGGGCCGGTTTACTAAACGTCTGATTTTTTTTACTTTCCCGTAACTTGCAAGTTCACAATTGGTGCCGTTTTAGCCATCGTTCTTCTCTACATCACAACCACAAATGGAGGGATGTCAGGTGAAGTGACAGCTTCACGGTGGTGATATTGGTGTCCCACAGCAATCAGGCAAAGAGCAAGTGATGTGGCTTGAAATGTTCAGCCACCTTAAAAGGTTCTGAAACAAAGTATTTTCACAATCACAAAGTCCAAACGGTTTTGGTGGTTTCGGTTTTTCTGTGTCACGTTTGTTTGTGCCTCTGGTCTTCCAATTCTAAAGAGATTTTCAGTTAATATCTGATGACACCTACATATATGTGACATCAACATTTTTTCCAGTTTAGTGATCTATGATCTATGTTTTATAAGGGTTTAATATGATATATATATATATATATATATATATATATATATATATATATATATATATATATATATATATATATATATATATATATATATATATTAGGGGTGCAACGATACTCGTATCGATATTGAACCGTTCGATACAGTGCTTTCGGTTCGGTACGCATATGTATCGAACAATACAACATTTTTAATTTCTTTTATCAACTTTCCTTCTGACGATGCTGTCTGTGTTGAGCGCTCAGTGGATCTGCGCTCGACAGTGCAGCCTAGGCGGAGTAGTCGAACACAGATTCACTGAGCGCAGGGCAAGCTAGCAAGACTGAAGCTAAGCTCGTTGCAACATGGCAAATTGAACCTCCCCCACCCTCATTCAGATCTGGCGTCTGGAACTATTTTGGTTTTCATGTGACGTATGACCCTGAAGGTAAGCGCGTCATGGACTAAAGTAAAACAGTATGTCAGATGTGCCATGCAATGCTCAATTACATGAGTGGGAACTAGTGTGTTAGCGCAGTTAGTTCGTTAATGTGTTGATGCTGTCCAGCCCCACACAGGGGGCAATCCGCGGTAGCTCGTTAACGGAGATTTGCCGTGTTGTGGCGTTAACCTCATTTCAGATTAAGGCTGACAGCACTAGTGGGAACACAACGAATATGACTGCACATTTACCCGATAGCATCCTAGTGCAAAGACAAGTGGAAGCAGACAAAAACAACAAGCACGCATACAAACTTTACCGAGTCATTTACACAGCCGTTAGCACATGATTCTCCTTATGGGGACCTGATATGTTTAATATGCTGCTGAGAATATAGCCCAGAAGAAGCGTATAGTATAGCTTTTATTTTGGAAGGAGACATTTCTCTGTAATAAACTCTCTTTTCCAAAGATGAGTGATTCCTCAATCAGATACAGGGCTCGCAAAATCGCTAGCCCGACGTCCCGGGGCTAGCGATTTTTCCAGTCGGGCTGCCCTGCTCTGCTCGTCGGCCTATCATAGGAAGGAAAAATATATGTCAATGCTTTTGCATTCTTTCGGAAATGTAGCTGGGTAATTATGTCATTGGCATCGGTGAGCCACTGTCAATATGTGACATATTGAAATCGCGTTTGAATTTGCGCTTGTTTTTTGCTTTCACTTTGCAATCGCGCGAACTGTGTATAGAGAGCGACAGCACTGATTGGTGAGTGATGATAATTTGCGCACCAATTCCTCTGACATCGTCTTATCAATCGTTAGCTTACTATGCAAACATGACAAGTGAAATCTCCCGCAGCTTAAACATGTGAGAGGTTGATCGCGCAGAGAATTTAGTTCTGCTGAGCCAAATAAAACAGGTCAGGGTGAAGAAGTGACAGCCAAAGAAAAGCTTACCACAAAACGGAAAAGTTATGACAAATCAGACTATGAGGCAAAAAGAAAGTGCAGCTTTATGGTTTCATGGACCAAAGAATTTCTGTGGCTGCAGTATGATGAGCTAAATAACCAGGTCTGCACATAAGTGGTCCGCAGGTGCGCATTCGCTGTCAAAATAAAAAACGTGCACAAGATAAGAAGTTGCAACGCGTGTTTGCATACATAAGATTTTCAGGAGGAGGACAGACATTTGTTTAGAACTCTTAAAGATGTCGAAGAAGCTCCTTTAAGCAATTACTTTGGTTTTCCTCCACCTCCAAAGAAATGTCAGGAGGAGTCCGAACCACAAAAGAAGCGCGTATTCTCGGAAAAGTGGTTGCAGGAGGTGAGCTGGCTTCAAACAAATGATGAACGCACAGAGAGGTGGTGCAGAATGTGCTGTGAAAATTTAATAAATGACAAATTAATAAAAAGGCATGAATATTTTTTTGTGTATCGAAAAAATATCGAACCGTGACACCAAAGTATCGAACCGAACCGAACCGTAAATTTTGTGTATCGTTGCACCCCTAATATATATATATATATATATATTATATATATATATATATATAACAACATGTTATTATCTACTATATTATCACAATTCCAAACATGATAGAAAAAATGTAGTTACAGTTGTGGTCAGATGTTTACAAACACTCATGAATGACATGAATGTCATAGTAATTTTGGGCTTCCAATGATTTCTTTGAACTGTTCTTTTTCCAGGGCAGAATGATTGTACAGGATTCCATAAGTTTGAACTTATCTTGGATTTTCTCTAATCCACACAGGCTCAAACATGCATACAGACTCACATACATACATTTCCTTATTTAAATCTTTGAATAAGTGGCGCTAAAGGTTTTACATTGTCTTTAACTTGACAAGAGCAAAGCCTGTTAACGTCTCACTAGTCATCATAATTGACTACAACTGGTCATTTCAATTGCTAGCAAAAAAAGGATTTGTTTTTTCAGCACTCATTGGATTTACCAATATTGTAAAAATTGAGAAGTTCTAAGTAGGAGAATTGTAGATATCTACAAGTTGGGAAGGTCTCTTGAAGCCATTTTTAAACAACTGCAGACTGTTCAAACAAGTAAGTACAAGGTATTCAGATGCATCACCACTTTGCCAAGATCTGGAAAAAGACCAAAAGTGTCACCATCAGATTTGAGGAATTTGCTTAGGATGTTCAGGAACATCAAGGCTCAAGCGTGCCATGAGCTGGAAACTACTGGAACACCAGCAACACTGTCCACAGTGAGGCCAGTTTTACATCACCATGGACTGAGATGCCAACTCTGCTCCAAAACTGACACCTTCAAGCTCGACTAAAATTTGTAGCAGCCGCACGGAACAAATGCCTTCTGGAGAAGAGTTTCATGGTCAGATGAGACAAAGATTGAGCTGTCTAGCCACAATGACACAAGGCATGGAGACTGTTTTGCAGCCAGTGGTACTGGGGGCATTCCACAGAGTAAATGTAATAATGAATGAGAATCACTACCTCCAAATTCTGCAACTTCACCTCAAATCAACATCTAGTTGGCTGACAACACAACTGAGTGCTCCAACAGGACAATGAAACACACATCAAAACTGGTTTTGGAAGGTATAAACGGGCTGACAAGAAGCTGTTGGAATGGTCTTCTTAAACCTCAACCATACTGAAAATTTGTGAACAAAACTTTAAAGCCAGGTCTGTGTCAGCTAACCAACCAACTTAAATGAAGTCTACAAATTTTGGCAACAAGAGCGGTTTTTGCTTCTTGATGACTACCAAGTACATCTGGCTAAAGTGCAACTTGCTAAAGAACACTTAACCAAATGTTAGTGTGGTGTTTCAAGCTTTATGTGTAATTTGGACCCTGTTTGGATTAAAGAAAATCCAAAATCAGTTCAAACTTGTTCACTCAAGTCTTGTTTTTTGAAGTCATTAAAGATTTATATTGCACAATCATTCCACCCTGGAAAAAGTAAAGTTCAAAGAAATCATTAAAAATCCTCAAATAACCATGACATTCATACCCTCGATGAGTGTTTGTAAACTTCTGACCACAACTGTAAATTTACATGACACTCCATGCAATCATATAGCTACTGAAAATTGAAAAAATATATAACTTATCACACCATTTTCTGACATCAGAGAATAACTAAAACACACATACAAACACACACATGTACAGACACTACAACGACTTCTTAAGAGAGGAAGCACTGTTTAATCTCACCACTGGAGCTCCATTTTGCCACATCTACTTCTGCATCTCTCAGCCTTGCTATCTTTTATATAAAAGGGTTTCATCAACAATCATCTCCAGTGCTCTACTGTAAGTATAATAACTAGCATTAAATAATGTGGTTTTAGTTTTGTTTACTTTGTAGTAAATTGGTGTCCACACTAGCAGTACCCTCTCAGCTCAGCCCAGTGTTGGCTCAGCTCTGTTCCCTTCCTCCTTCCTCTGAATACTGAACTGAAGGGCACGGTGCTGAGCAGCTAGGTCAGGCTCAGAGCTTCACTGGACCTTCATCAAAGCAGCGGTGACGCCAGACTCCAAATCAGTCTGGATAGAAAGAGACAGACACACAAAGTTATTTGCCATGCCTGCACCTTTGTCCCCAGACCACCGGAAAATTTCCACAGTGTTTAATTTTCCACTTCAAAATCTATCACACAATTCTTCCTTGACAGCCTTGCATGTCCTGTTCAGACTGTAACCGCCTTTTCCTGGTAGGATGTTGTTTAGATTTCATTAGTAAAGAGACTTTTTCAGGTTGATGAGGGCAACATCAGGTTTCTAGGGTCCATTAGTCACTCATTAAGTTTTCCATCGGTTTTAAACCACTATCAAGAAACCAACCACACTAAGGCCCAAACCCACCCTATTGGTGTTTTTTTCCAGGCCTGCAGCACTTGTTCACTTAGATCATGCATGAAAACACAGGTGTGTATGTCAGTTTATCATGTTATAATTTTTATCTTCATTATATCTCTGTATGAAGTGAGAATGCAAAAACTCACAACACCAAGCAAATTAATAATAAAAACATGCACTTATTGTTCTTCTTTGCAAGTTTCATATTGTATAAGACAAAGTAGTCAGTGACAGGCACTATTAGTGTCACTGTTTGACAAATGCTTATTTACAGGTATTGGAAAGCAACACATTTCACTGGCCTAAAAAAAGTTTGCAAAATCTATATAAAAACACATACATATACACGTACAGGTAATGACAACAAGGTACACGTATACGTAACATTTGCTCATTTTGACATCAGCTGATGATCTATTAGGATTTGAGAATTATAAACATAGTTCCCAGAAGCTAAATAGATTTTTATAATCCTGGTAAAAAGTTCCATCCAGACTGTGTAACGTGTCTAGGAGAATTTTCAAACAGACATGCATACATATGCTATGATAATTATAAGGGTTAAGAAAAGCTAATGGACCAGTCTATCGCCATTTTCATAAAACATAGCTTTATGGAAACGTAGTTTTTAGTATGTGCATTTAAGACCACTGAAAAAGGAACATGATATGAAAGATGGGTGTAGCAACTAGGACATGAGCAACATTCATGTCAATCCATCAAAAATACCGGTTGAGACATTGAAAGGAGTTACACAAGCTGACCAAAAAAAATCCCAGTCTATATGGCATTGTCAGTAACTGGACTGTTTATAAACTCAGTCTTGTAATTTTAAATCCAAAGTGGCTCTGGCGCTGTGGCTATACATAACTGTTTGATTTATCATCCAGTTTTATTAATCAAGATCGGAGTTGGAGGTTAGTCTATAAAAAGAAGCCCTCAGAGTATTTCTAAATGTAAAAAAGTCACAATATCATCAGCAACAGGGTGTATTAACTTGATATAAATCCCACTCAGGAATGCAAAAAGAAACACAGCAAGCCCTTACACGTCTGTGCACTCACAAAATCCCCAAAACGCCCCCTCGTATCTAAAAAGACCACATACACAAAATAATGAAACACTGCATGAATTCCACAGACATAATTAAATGCCTGCCACACCTAAATCTACATGTGGCAGCAATGTGAGTTATTTAGAGAGGAAAGTCTATAGCACCACTGCAAAATCGACACATGGAGGCTAAAAGACAATTAGAGCATCAGCGACGGGTTAACTGTGCTGTGAGTTAGTGGAAAATCATTAGTGCAGATGGAAATGAATGCTTGTTAAAGCTGTTTGTTGTTTCAGTGTGGCAACCAGTAGGTGTCACCTTCTCCACATTAGGAAGCTGTGTTCCTTTTAAGATAACATGAGACTAAAGTTTGTTCCTTTGTCCTCCCTCTGATATCTTGGGAGCTATCAGTTCTGCCCCCATGATTCAAGTGGTAACTGTGTTTGTGTGCCGGACCGGATGTGGTGCCAGCCCCATATTTCCTCTGGTGCCTCAGATTAAAAGATGCCACTGAAAACATTTTCTTTCCATGATTAAAGATTTCACACTCTTATCTTTAGTTGTAGTTCAGCCAGCGGCAGACCTTGCAGTCCACATATCACCACCCAACCACGCCAAAAATCATGCAAACACTGCCCCAAATAGACCAGCAACATTTTACTGGAAGAGGCCCCGGCCTTGGTCCTTCTTCCCAGCCGAGATCGAGGCAGGCAGAGTGCGAATTACACCCACTGTTTGAGCAGGAACTACCGGGGCCTATTTGTGGCTTTTTCATGGTCTGTCTTCAACCGCAGACATTACAGTACCTCAATGGGTTCACAGTGGGTTTCTCTGTAACTGGGCATTTCAGAGACTTTTGTCAGCAATAGTTTTAGAGACCGGCTGGTGCACAGTGCAGGATTTTCAGCTTTTACTCTAACTCAGAGAAGAAGTACAGATTTCTGTCCTGAGGTGAATTGCTGAAAAAAATGACATGGTAGGAAATATTAAGGAAAATTACATTACAAGCCATAAAATTAATTTTGTTAGTCAGAGCATCTTTGGAAACACATGGTAACCTGCTATAGTTTGCTTCGTTTTGGTTATTTACCAAAATAGGTTATTTTGTAATTTGTTTCCAGCACTCAGCAAGATTTGAATCAAAACATGATGGTTCTTGTTGGTTTGGGTGATTATGCTGTTAATCATATCTTTCCCAGTCCTTATAAATTAGATTAATACTTTTAATTAATGCATAAACTGATGTTTTAACTGTGGTTGTTACTATTTTTCCACAGATATATTTCAATTCAATTCAATTCAATTTTATTTATATAGCGCCAAATCACAACAAATGTCGCCTCAAGGCGCTTCATAGATACAGAGAAAAGCCCAACAATCATATGACCCCCTATGAGCAAGCACTTTGGCGACAGTGGGAAGGAAAAACTCCCTTTTAACAGGAAGAAACCTCCGGCAGAACCAGGCTCAGGGAGGGGCGGCCATCTGCTGCGACCGGTTGGGGTGAGAGAAGGAAGACAGGATAAAAGACATGCTGTGGAAGAGAGACAGAGATTAATAACAGATATGATTCAATACAGAGAGGTCTATTAACACATAGTGAGTGAGGTGACTGGAAAGGAAAAACTCAATGCATCATGGGAATCCCCCGGCAGCCTACATCTATTGCAGCATAACTAAGGGAGGATTCAGGGTCACCTGGTCCAGCCCTAACTATATGCTTTAGCAAAAAGGAACGTTTTAAGCCTAATCTTAAAAGTAGAGATAGTGTCTGTCTCCCGAATCCAAACTGGAAGCTGGTTCCACAGAAGAGGGGCCTGAAAACTGAAGGCTCTCCCTCCCATTCTACTTTTAAATACTCTAGGAACAACAAGTAGGCCTGCAGAGCGAGAGCAAAGTGCTCTAATAGGGTAATATGGTACTACAAGGTCATTAAGATAAGATGGGGCCTGATTATTTAAGACCTTGTATGTGAGGAGCAGGATTTTGAATTCAATTCTGGATTTAACAGGAAGCCAATGAAGGGAAGCCAAAACAGGAGAAATATGCTCTCTCTTTCTAGTCCCTGTCAGTACTCTTGCTGCAGCATTTTGGATTAACTGAAGGCTTTTCAGTGAGTTTTTTGGACATCCTGATAATAATGAATTGCAGTAGTCCAGCCTGGAAGTAATAAATGCATGAACTAGTTTTTCAGCGTCACTCAGAGACAGGATATTTCTAATTTTAGAGATGTTGCGCAAATGGAAGAACGCAGTCTTACATATTTGTTTATTTAGGAAAAGTAATGTAAAAACAAGACTTGCATGGAGACTATTTCTTTGGTGGATTTCATGGTTTCATTAACAACAGTTCTGCTCTCATAACAGTGCAAGCTGAGTACAGCCAGGTCCCCTAGCATCTTATGTGTAGCTGAATTTACCAATCACATGCAGCGACCATGCCTACAAAAATGACAGACAAGATTACAATTACAAGGTGGATGTTAACAAGCAATATTAGATCCTTAGCAGGACTGAAACACAGACAAACTTAGCAGAAGGTCGTTCTGATTTGTAAAAGGAACATCACTCGTGTTTGTTTCATTCTTTGTAAACTACAACTGGCCCAATTTGAAAACCCATTGAATAGTGTGCTGGTGTAGTGCTTGGGAAAGTAACTAGCTTTTCTATGCTTCCCGTATTGCTAGGATGTCTGGATAGCTCATACCCGATTGAAGACTCCCTCTCCTGCATGCCAGGAGACAAAAGCAGATAAATTTACAATAGCTAATAAAAAACTAAATTACCATGAGAAGAGTTTCTAGATTGCGTTTAATCAAATGAAATCTCTTGCTTGTTCTCTACACAAGATTTTAACCTTCATGCAGCCGACGCCATTTCAAAAACATCTGGTCAAAAGAACTTGGACTTCAAGTGGACTACAAAGGGAAACCAGAAACCATTCTAATCACCTTGAAAGTCAGTATTTTGTATGATTACCTTTATTCTTAAATATATCCTGAACTCGCTTAGGCAGCTTTGTAGTAATTTCTTTAAGTAGTCTTCAGGAATAGTTCTCCAGACTTCTTGAAAGACATTCAAAGCTCTTCTTTGGATGTTTCTGCCTTTTGTTCTGTTCTCTTGTCAACATGATGACACACTACTTCAATAATGTTGAGGTCTGGGCTCTGGGGAGGCCAATCCATGACTGAGTGTTCCATTGTGTGTTTTTCTATGAAGATACCCTTTTACGGCATTGGCACTATGTTTGTTGTGCTGAAAAATGAAGCTTTTTCCAACCAGATGCTTTCCAGATGGTATTGCATGGTCAATCTCAATCTGACAGTACTCTTCTGTTTTCATACTTCCATCAAGATCACTAACACTACTGGCTGAAATGTGTCCCCAAACTATGACTGTGCCTGGGACTTTTACAGATGGCTGTAGAAATGCACTATTTTACCTCTCTGCTGCCCCCCTCTGTACATATTGATAATGATTTGAAGCAAAAATTTCAAACTTGGACTCATAACTCCATCAGACCTGTTGTCACTAATTTTCAGTCCAGTTATTGTGTAATTTGGCATACCTCAGCTTTTACTCCCAGTTTTCCTTCCTTAGAAAGACCTTGACTTGAGCTAACCTTCCACTGAGATCGTTTCTGATGAGCCTTCTGAAGGGTCAGATGTCTCAGGTTCTGTGTGATTTGTTTTTTATTTTTAAGGAGACAACATTCAGATACTGTTCATATGCTGTATAGTCTTTTAGGCATGACACTTCTTCTTTTGTCCTCCACTTGTCCAATTTCCTCAGATTTCTTAAGGACACACTGCACACCATGCAGACATAACCAGTTTTCAGCTAATAGCTCTTTGGGAATCACCTTGGTAGTCACCAAAAATACTATTTTCTGCCCTTCAAACTGTGTTATCTTTGGCATTTTTCACAGATTCAACAAAAGAAATGGAAGAAATTGTTTTTTTGTTTTGCAAAATACTAGCAGCAATCTGCCTAAAGATACTATTTAAGATTGTTTTTGCAAAGTTGTGTCTCAAGAGTTTTTCACAGTACTCTACTTTCATATGCAAATAACTCTTGATCCATATGTATAAACTAGATCCCAGTATGGGAAAGATGCATTGCAGCTGAATTTTTACACGTGATACTATGTTTATATTGTGAATTGATCCTATAACTAGAATTAAATTTTCTATTAATGACAGTGATGATCTTGGCTTAATCACTGTGTCATCAGGTGATATCATAAAATCATTAAATGATCAGTATACATGAAGCTGTTGTGCTGTCTGATTTTAAAAAAATAAAACAAAACTTGTCAGGTTATCTAAAAGTAAAAACAAAGACACTTTGCATCACAGCTTTAACTGCAATCTGAATCACATCACAGTAAAAGCCTGTGTTTGCTCCACATGCCAACTTGGCCAAGACTGGGAAATACATATGGTAAGAGTGTGTCTGTACAGCTGAGTATGAGAGGGGACGTTGTTATCAACTGGGCAGCCTTTCAACTTAGGACTTGTCACAGTTCCCTCATCCAGGCCCCCTTAATGTCTGCCTTCTTTCTTAGTCTCAGGGATTAGACCAAGAAAGAGGGTCTTTTCTTTTGCCTGCTAACTCCAGACAATCGGCACAATCACTTGTTATTCCGCTCAAGTCCCACATAGTTGGAAAACAAGGAAACTTGTGGTTCAAGGAATGTTTCAAGGAAACAAGGGCTTCATTTCCTGGGAAAAATCTATTTTTACAACGAAGCCAATGCAATCTATTCAACATATCCCACGTTCAATTTTCTGGTCAAACATGGCACAATCAATCACACTGCTAACATAGTATTTAAGAGTGTTCCTGACAAAAACAGAACCACCCTTATATCAGCAGCATGAATGGGGACTCTCTTGTGTAGGCAAAACCTAGCTTTGAAACTTGACATGAAGAGGTGACAAGGGTGCAGTGCAGTGAATTCCCACCTTTACAACATCACTGAAAATATTTTTTAAAAATTGAAAAAAAAAAAATCTTTGAAAAATCAAACATAAAAATGTCCATGAGGGGATGACATATTTAAGCTATAATGGATGATAGTTTTTTGACTGTTGTTGATGCGTGAGATTGTATTAGCTATGGATGTCAAGAACAGTCATGTGACCCAACCTTGACACATCAACTCCACTTTTGTTTTTCTTCCTTTACAGCTTTTGTTTTGCCAGCCAGAGCACCAGCTTCAAGCCAAGGCCTCTGTCAATACAGCACAAGCCAGAGTTTCCCTGCCTCCCTTTGGTGTGGAGGTAATTTATGACAAGGGGGAAATGGGCAACCACCCATATGCCACATTACACTGGCAACTCACTCAGTCATTATTGTGGGAAAGGTGTTAACAGCAGGGAAGGTCGTGTCAATGACCTCGGAGAAGGCATCTGCCATGTCGCCTGAGTGTGAAAAGAAGCTGAATATTGACCTTTAGAGGGTGTTTTCTGGTAACTGTTAGTGTGTTTCATGTTTTGTTATAATAAAAACAGCTGAAACATTGGAAATCTCCAACTTAACTGTAATTATATATATGAAAAATATAAACTGTAATATCCTTTTTTGTAATCAAAATTGGCAGAAATAAGCTGTGAATGGTTTCCTTTCTGGCAGCTAAGTATCTTTCAGGCTATGCATTTATTGTTAATAAGAAATTTATGCTTCCTTGTATTCCTATTATTTTCCTTGTCTGCAAAGCACAATGGATGAATAATGTCAGCTAAAAGAAACACATTTTTATGCCCAATGGGAACTAAAAAAAAACAAAAAACAAATACAAATACAAAAACCCACATTCTTAATTTCTAATTAGTTCAACGTGAACTCCAAAGACTAAGCTAAAGATGCCACTGTGACATCACCAACTGTCACCAACTAATGCTGGCTAGTTAGCTTGGTTAGTAAGGTACATCTGTACTTTTATACTATCTGTGGTATAAAATGGGATTCTATCTTCATCAAAAACAGGGCTTAAATAGAAAAAAATTAGTAAAGACACAAATGAGTTATCAGAATCAAAATATCATAAATTGGTAACTTATTATTGTCACCAAGAAGGGGCAAATTAGCTCTGGAGACCAACACTGTTTTATGCTCCAAAGATATTTCAACAATTTGTAAGTCAATGGGAACTGACCCACTTTGAAGGCTGATTGAAGTGGTCAATTGAGGAGCTGCTTTTATGTCTTTCTTGAAATTGTTTTTCAGTTCCTGATGTTTGCTCATCATTTTGAGAAGTTATTTATTCTCCCATTGCTACAAACAAATATTTACATTGCTGTCAGTGTTGTAAATCTTTACTACGTTAGAGTAAGTTAGAGTCACATTTGTTTCAACTTGGTAGTGAAGACACCACCAATCTTTAAATATATATGGTAAGTATGTTAGAAAATAGGGGTGAGGAGAGTAAACTCTGAGCTAAAACTAGCTAAAATGTTAATGGTAATGATATATGACCTACTTCCTTTATATACAAGCATTCAAGAAATTTTTCCCCTTTTTGTTCATTTTCAAAATTACAAATGACAAAATAATTAGGTTTAAGTTTGAAAAGAAAACAAGTTTTATCTGTCAGTCCTTGAAGCAGTAGTTGTGCCACTGTAGTTCTTGGAGGCTGATTTGGTATGTCACAGTCCATAAATGCCAAGATGTTTTCTGTTCATGTAACCAGAAGAAATGTGGACACTTTATCACAGTCACGGTGACAAGAGGCACTCAAAACTTGGCCAGCACAGCAGGCCACTAGACAAACACTGCATATGCACTGAGGGTTTTTCTCACATCATGGACATCCTGTGACAAAGGAAAACCTAGAAAACCTTAAGTGAAGCAGAATTTAATAAAAAAACAACAACAACAACAACAAAAGTCTGGTAATTTCTTCTGCTTGACATATATAATTACATGGTTCCTCATAAAGGCTTCCCAGAATAACTTCACTGTTTTGCTGAACTTTGAGGGAATACCTCAAAGGGCTTCTTATGGACTTTCTTCAGCCATGTTTGGAGCTACTAGGACTGAGAGTACCAACCATATAAGGGAAATCTTCATATAGTCTCATAACAGAAGTTAGTCTATGTTTGATGACAGGCTGTAATTTATTATTGCAAAAACTACACTCACTGCATTTCCAAAATGCCTTTTGACACCACTAAACGGCAAAGCTGGCCTTGTTGTGTCAAGCTAAATCCTAGCACTCCAGTAACTGAATGCTATTTAAGAAATGTAAATGTGCAAGCTTTTTAAAAAAAAAAAAAAAAAAAAAGCTTAGATTTTAGACTCACCATCCGTACAGATGAAGCACTTGCAGAGACACACACACAAGCACAAGAGGAGGACCGCTGCCACACCGCACACAGAGATGAGGATAACCATGGCTGGACCCACTGTGGCACACAAACACACAAGCTCACATTTCCTCCAAAACACAGATGATGTCTAAAAGTAGGATATATATTATGTATGACATCTGGAATAAACATGTTAGGTGATGTGGTAAGACAAGAAAGGTTCTCTGTACTAAAAATAATCCTTCCCGTACTATGTGGCATTACAGGATTCGGGACCCCATCAAAGCAGCCATAATTACCCAGCACTAAAATAGCAGAGAATGCACATTTGTCAACAAAAGCTCTTGTTCCTAGTAAAGGAGCTTTTACACATTATGGCATATTATATTTGCTATAATGTGTGACAGGACAAGACATCGTTCAGGAGGTCCTCACTGTTTGTGTTGAGGGACATCATCAGGGGTTTATTCAAACCCGGGTGGTGCACGATGCACTTGATGGACAGGTCGCTGAACAGCCCAGACTGGAAGAGTAGTGTGCTCGTCACTACCGTTGTACCGTCGCCTTGTTCGTAGGCCGACGAAAATGGTGGGCCTAGGGTTCGGTTGTCACTGCCGACGTTCCATGTGATCTCCGCCGCAGGCCGGGACTTGGCCGTGCAGTTGGCCTCAGTGATCCCTGAAGGTGAGGTCACCTGGCTCACCTCTGGTTTGGGTAAAACTGTAGAGAGACAGACTGAGTTAATGGCCGCTTGAAGTTTATTTTGCAATTTTGCTTAAGTCATTTTTTCATCCTGTGTTACTCTTTTTCGGTATTCTTTTAGTTACACCACAGAAAACAAAGATTTGCTCATCTGCCTTCCTAATAAAGATGGACAAACAGAGAACATCGCCTGTCAATCTTTCTGCCCCGACAACACAGTGACACAAGTCGTCCTCCGACAGGCCTGGAAACAAAAGCCAGACAGAGAACAGAGCCAGAGCAGCTTTTACTGACTGTGTGTGTGTTTATGTGTGTGTCTGGATCTGGTGTCTGCTTCCAACAGTTCAGACAAAAGCAAAGCCTGTTAGGAAAGCAACATACGCACACACACAAACACACACTGAGGCTTTGTGTCTAGGGAAACAGTAAACCACTCATCCCCTGGGCTTGATCCCACATTAATCACCACTTTCCCCTCAGTGACACCCCTCTCTCATTATCACTCCAAAAGCACCCACACACACACCCACAGAGGAAGAACAGCAATTACTCTCACTCCTGGAACTTTTGCTCATGATCACTAGAGCTACATTTAGTCTTCTGATGTAAATCTACGTCCTAACTGACATTTTAACCCAAAACTCCTTTTTTCTCTACACCACAACCTTGCACACCATTCAAGTCAAGTTGTGGTATACACTGACCCAATGCAGTTACACTTCTCAGGAGGTGCAGGCCAGGTTACGTGGAAGCTTGCAGCATACAGTTAAAATGGGACTCCGGTTCTGGCATAAGTTACTGAGTAGATCTGATGCAAAAGTATAATTCATGTGTAAAAGTGTAATAGTGGTCTAAGCAACTCTCTCTCACTGAGGGGAAAAATAGATCAGAACAGTAGTTAATGACCCTCTCCAGTACCTCTCACCTTTGAGCTGCCTGTGGTTTGTTTATACACTGCTTTTCCTTTTCCTGAGCTATATACGGGATCCACACACACATACACTAGTACACATTTCCTCTCAGCCTTCAGTATATCCTCATTGTGGTACATGTCAAGACCCTTTTCCGAGAGGGTGAAAGATGAGGCAGAGACCATAGAAAGGCACCAGCACCAGTGTATTTAGCCCGAACTTTACAGCCACACCTTGTTTTTTTCTTCTGTGTATCATGTTCTGGGTTAAAGTTAGGGGCAGGTTTAGGGAAGAAAACTAGTTTAACTTTCTAGTATGTGACACTAACCCATACTGTATAAATGTTCCTGTAAACAAATACAGGATTGGTAATATTAATAATATGTTTTACTTTCAGAGGTCCATGTTCCACGTGGGAAATTAACAATAGCGCTACTCATTCAATGGGAATGATCAGTTTGGTCAGTTCAAGGAAGAAGCTGGTCCCATGCCATTTAAATTTTTTCCAACATATTATTTTTATTCTAAATGACACTAACAATGGGCACAGATTGATGGAAAGGATGGAAACACCTTTTCCATGTCAACACCCAGTGAAATATTTATCTGACATTTCCTGGAAACAGCTCACATTAGTCATTTCCAGATGTCCAGAAATAGCCTTATCATCATCATCATCATCATCATCATTATTATTATTATTATTATTAAGTGTTCCCATTATAAAATGAAAATTGTAGGTGTGCCTCCTAATACAACTAAAGCTAAAAGAAAATTGTTTTTTTTTAATCTGCTTTAGTTTATATTTGCTAGCAAATGCCCATGCTCCAGTATTGTTTGTACCTGTAAGCTGTTCTATGTGTCTAAACACAAAAAAGAAAAAAAAACCCACATTGCTAGATCTTTCAGGATTTGTGGGTATAATTTATATGTTAGTGCGAAATAGCAAAAGGATAATTTCACAAGGTGCTATAGATGCAACAAGGCAAAAAAAACAAAACAACAAAAACATACAATCTTAGCTTGTTGCTAGGTAGTTGCACGGCAACATGATTATGCCACAATATATGAGATAGATAAGAACAATCAGGGGTCTCAGATATACCTGTGTGACAAATTTGGTTCCTCAACTCTTAATTCTGAAGGACAAGTTGGTGGTCCAAGAAGCTAACAGACAGAGATTTTTGGTTATTTCAATGAGAAGATTGCCGTTGCTCTGTTGTGGGACCTCCCAATCGTTTTATGTGTATATATGGAAAACTGGAGGCTGGGAGAGCAGCAAGGGCCAACACATATAATAGGTACGACACTCACAGCATGAAAGTAGGCTCTGAGGGAGATATGGGTTGCAAAGTGGCTTGCAGGTGGGTAGCAGCTGTTGTCAAGCTAAGGCAACTTAAATTGGGGGCTCTATATGAGATTTACCAATAAGATGTGTAGAAGGGTGTCAGCTGACATGGCATGGTAATAAGATAAGCTACCATGACTACTTATCATGGCTACTGCCTGCCTGAAATAGCGCCTGAGCAATCATCCAGTGTATGATCCTTGCTTGTCTCAATTCGGGCGAGGAGGGTTGTAGTTTAACTTTAAAGAGTATATTCAAAGCTGGGGTTGTGGAGATTAGCCATACATAGAGGCACTGATAAAATATGGCTACTGAGTTGCTAATGACTAAATGTCATGACAACTTTGTCAGCTATATGTAATGACAGACTTTGGATAACATAGAATTCATAACCTAACAGGGAACAATTTCCAAGGACCAAATACAGTAAAAAACAAAACAAAACAACCAAGTAAACAAAAAAATAAGATCTCACCATAAACAGAGAGGCATGTGGTGGCGGCCCGGGTGCCATCTGGGTACGTGTGGAACTCACAGGTGTAGCAGGCCTCGTCCACCGTTCGGACAGCCTTTATCGTCAGCTCAGTGTGTCCCAGGGTTCGGCTAAGGCTGAGCTGACCCTTGAACTGTTCCTCTATTTTGTAATGGTTGCCTTCAGCAACGGAGCCAACAGTGGTGGTGTCACCCTGCTCGGCTGTCTTCCTCCACAAGACCTGTCGGACCCTGCCAGGGAGGCTGTACCAGCATGAAAGGGTGGTCGGCTTTCCACTTATGGCCGTCTTATTGCCATCGAAATGCACTTTTCCTGGTACACAGAAAATTCTAGTCAAATCAAGTTATTTTTATTTATACAGCAGATTTTAAAATAACAGGAGTTGCTCCAAAGTGTTTTATAGTCATCTAGTATGGAAAAGTAGCTGTCTACACTGATATTCATTAACTGCATGCAGCTTTTAGGGTAGAAGAGATGGTCTTTAAATAAGAATAATGTATGAGCACATTTAGCAGTAACAACAGGAAGCACTAAGGTTAGCAGCCTGGGTGGGCTCTCCTGCTGCTGCTGATCTGAGAGTTCAGACTTTAACCTGCTACTTCCGGTTTTACAGGATTTTGCAGCCCACAGGCAAAACAAAGCTGATACTGTGCAATGTGACTTCCACAAATAAACACAGTTGCAAAAGAGGCCTTGACTTTATCATAAAGGCACAAAAGTTCAAATGTCAGTTGGAGCTGCAACCTTGACAAATGCAGACCGAAGACTGTTGTTTTTAAGAAAACAGAATCAAGGGGATGTTATGAGAACCACCATTAAGGCTATTATTGCAGAATGAGTCTAAGGAGCTTGGAGGCTAGTGAAGAGATTTTATCTCTCAATCAAGAAGCTTCTTCAGTTCTAGGAGAACAAGTCCCACTAGGGTTTAAATACCTGAGACTCTCCACCATTTGGTTTTAGAACTGAAGAAGCTTCTCAGATGAGAGCTGAAACACCTACAAGAAACTCAAAGTTCAGTCACTTCCACAGACATGACAGAATGAGAACATTCCTAAAAACAGCTCTGAGGTTAAAGCTCATTTTAGGCATATTTGTAAGATTTACTCTCACCGATGATATTGAAGCATGCCAAGCCTTGTTGCGTGCCCTTGGGGTAAACATCAAAGATGCAGTGGTAGCAGCCGCTGTCAGCAGCCTGCACTTTCGTGAAGGTTATGTAGCTAGCATTGTGATGGGAGACAGTAAGCTGCACATTGTGGTCTTGGTGACTGATGCGGGGCGACACCGTCTGTTCGTACGCCAGAATGAGCTTGTGGTGCTTGTTGAGCCAGCGCACTTGGTGGACCATATCACCTGGCTCCGTAGTGATGTTGCAGCCGAGCAGTAAGGGATGACCTGTCTCTGCGGTCAGATTAGCGGGAGCTAAAACTTTACCTGACATAAGGCACAAACACAGAGTCAGCTCCTGTAACTCTAAAGACTTTTTCACTGGTAATTATGTGGGGAAGTAAGAGTAACACTGAATTTAAAAACAAAACCCTATTCCATTACAAAGTTGTGAGGGCTTGAAAAGAGGGCATCTGGACTTGTTTTTTTCTGGAAAAAAAAAATTATGTTTGACTAAAAGTGGTCTGATTGGCCTTTTTAATGCCCAGATAATGGAGAACCTACAATGAAGTTTACACAAAAATACAAAATTCCATCCATCTATTTTTAGATCACGTGGGGTAATACAGAGGTGTTTCCAGGCTAGCCAAGAGACATAATCTCACCAATGTGTCCTGGGTTTAAACCAACCAGATCCCTAGTTTCAAGTGTTATTTGACACATTGTGGAACTCATTTAATAAATTCTGGTCCTCCTTAGAGTAAGCTAGTAGGGTAGACTATCAATTACTGTCTTCCGTGGTGTGAGGCTACCTTATTGCTATTGTATGACAGTGCATTGTGCTCGGCTTCTGACTTGTCAGATGTGGTTAAAAAAAATAAAACAGCGATGGGTAAAAGTCCTAGAATAAAATCCACAACCAACTGGTGATGACATGATGGCTAATTCCATCTTTTATAAACAGCTTTTGATAAACACATTTGCTGCTGTGCAAAAATATTGTGCAATTATGCATCGAACTAATGAATCTAGTAAGGTATGTAGAAATAATCACATCGGCGACACAAAACAGAAGTCAAACAGGTTGGTCACAGCTGCTTCAATCTTAGATGATTAGATAATTGCATTTTTTAACTCTTAAAAATAAAAAATAATTACAGCTATAATATAGAGCAAGTGTAATATGAAGACAAACCAGGACATACGCAGTTACTTTCTTCCAGAGGCAATTCCATGCAAAACCAAGCTCACCATTCTTTCTGACTTTTGTAATCTCATGCCTACGGTTTGTAAACTAACAGTCTGCTCTGAAAACAGCCTAGGCCATTGTGAAACTTTGGTTATAGCAGCAAGTGTAATCATCATGTAAAAAAGGAGGCTATAATCATTTTGCAAAAACACAGAAAAAAAAGAAGAAACCCAAAAATTAAACACGCACACGTATCTGGAATACCTTGCGTTGTAGAGACAGCTGCTCCTACGATCCAGAGCAGCAGACGCAGCGGGATAGAGGACCCACACATCGCACACTAAAGCAGGGTAACCGACTCAAGCGCTGACCCAATCTTACATCCAGACTGCAGCTGCACACACAAACGCAGTCAGGGAGTTTGACCACAACCTTAATCGCAGCAGGGAAACCTCAAGGTTAAGCACTTTTTACAGCTTCTGGCTAAATAAACAGGACAAAGAAAAAAGGAAATAACATTCCTAAAAATCACACCCCTGTCAGCTGTCCAGTGCTCTACTTGTTGAGCCGCTGCTAGTCAGAACAGTAGATCCTGCATGTTCTTGGGAAGCTGTCAGCTGTAATGGAAAAGCCAGAGGAGGACATTAGCAAAGACGTCAGCATCATAAGAAATTAAAGTTTTTCTTTAGTATTCTTTTTTCTTTTGGACATCTGTGCATCCCACGGTTAGTTTCCTTTAAAAGTTGCTGCTATGGCGATTTGTAAGCATCAACAACAACAGCTGCTGATTCAAGGAACATCACCTGGGGTCTAATAGGGGTTTTTATATCTTAACCAACAGCATGCGCTTACTCCGGTGAGCCCATAATTATCTGGCAACGCAACACAAGCACACCTCTTACATGTCTAGACAACATCAAGCCCTGAGGTTTCGACATCGATACCTGCAACCACAAAGGAATTACAGTGGCCGGATGCTGAAGATGGAGGATGGAGGGAGCATTAGTCATTAAGGTGAGCACAGCATGCACAAGGACATGCAAAGCAGAGGGTGTGCAATCACCAGCCGAGCCCAGCAGTGAGTAAGCTGTAAACATCATACTCTGGCATAGCTCTGCTCTCATTGTTTCACAGAGACAATAGAAAGTCACCACTGTGGCTTTACTTGTGAATTGTACTGGGCTCGCATCAGCTCTCCACATCCTGGAGAAAAAGGCTTGAGGAATTTGGCACAAAGTGACTTTTGATTAAACTTGCTCTGAGTCAGGTGAAGTGGACTTACTGGTAAAGAGAAACTTGCCTAAACCACAAGACAGACCACGTCCAGACCTCACAGCTTTTACGGGCATTATTTTTGCACCATTTACACTGTCAGCCATCTGGCTTCAAACAAGCTGCCTGCTCCTGTTGGGCAACAGTTAAATCACTTTTCCACTATAAAGTCATACTGATGTCACACAGTAGGATGGGAGACTCAGTCTACAAGGCCAAACAGATGTAGGCTTTTATTGTGAAAGTCCAGCCTAATTTTCTTCACACCCAAGGCAAGTCATCAATGGAAGAGACAGTGAGGGAGCTAGAAGTTGACTGACAACAACATTTCAAGATCAACAAGTGAGGAAGTGAAACCTGGGTGCCAACCAAAATCCAGCCTCAGGAGACAGACTGAACACATCTTGAACAGATTTCTAAAAAAATAAAAATAAAACAACACACACACACACACACACACACACACACACAAAGATAATTCCCCCCACATTTAAAAACAAAGTTATCACATTTTTATTTTTCAAATAACAAAATGAATTCTCTTTTCATAAGAAAATCACTGTACTTACTATAGTATAAAATAATAGGGACAGATTAGTGCAATGCATGAAAAACGCACAGTAAATATCAGTAAGCATATCTAAGTAAATATCAATCCTTTAAAATACTTTATTCACAGGTGCAAAACAGGAAAAGTGTGATAAAGTTTGAGTTTATATTAATCCAAGTCATTTTAAGTCGATCACACAGTCATTCGCTATGAAGGTTAAGGTCAAAGTTAAAGATGCTGTGAAGAATTTGACAGCAGGTGGGTTCAATTTAAACGCTCAAAGAAACAAATGCAAAGCATGCAAGCGTTAACCTTTAAAATATTTCAGTCCTTCCGTGCTTACTTAAAACTGTTCAGAATTTACAAGGAAAAAAGAAAAATCAAATACCTGCTGACAGAGTTTAATCCGCAAAGACAAATGGGACCCGGCGTTCGCCCTGTGCGTCAGGTGAGGAGAAACAAGAAAAGTATAATCCACAGCTCGTACATTAAACCAATACTCCAGCGTGTTGTTTCCTTCTGCGTTTTTTCAGCCCATGAACTTTGCAAACAACCCTCTGAGGACGGGAAAGATGAACAAACAGAGACCCCCAGAGGCAGAACGGCGCAACTGCAGTTCAAGAAATCAGCTGCACAGGTTCAACCGTTCGTTATTAGAGCTAATCTGCCACAAAGAAGCTCATAAATAGCCTTAATTTATTTTGTTTAAAGTGTTTCTTCAAGTAGACTAAGTAGTCTTTTTTACTAAAGGGGAACATTAAAAATATTTATGAGTTATTATAAACCTTTTTTCTGTTCTTTGTTGAATTTGGATTTTAGATTATTCTGAAAAAGGTCATGACCCCAAACCTGTTTTTTGTTTTTTTAGTGGCCTAAACCTTTGTTACATTATATACATCTTTTAAATGTAACCGAAGCAGCAGTGAATATGAAGGTGAAAACAATTACATGGACAAAGTGGAAGCAGTTATTTAAAATGATTTATTTCATCAACAGAAAACTTGAAAATAAAATAAAAATCAATGTGAAAATTGTATTAACAAAAATTACAAAAAATAAACACACAAAAAAAAATACAGACACACAGCTACAAACATGCATGCAGACAATGAAATTAAATTACAAACTCTCAAAGCTTCAGAACACATTAAACACAATCAGATCTTTTGTTAAGTACTGTATGTTAAGTATACAATGATCAGCTTTCTGCTAGAAAAATACAGAAGACAGCCAATAGGTTTCAGATATAGTAAAAAACTTGAGAGCATCAGGGTTTAAATAACAATATGACAAAGGTATCTTATCCATATGTGTTTTTGATTGCGGATTGAATCACATCATATATTTTAGAGCAGCTGCAGGACAAAACAAAGGAGTCAAACCAAAGAGTTAGGTTACAATAGCAAAGGTGTTAGGTTAATTCAGATAGCATTTAAAAGACTTACCTTTTTCCTGTTTGTAAGAATAGTGACAACAGCAACAACACAAACACAGATCACTGCACCCAACACAATGATCCAAGTAAAATCTACAAGAAAACAAATGGAAATGTGACATAAAACACTTGAAAGAAATCAGGGAATATTAGCCTTAATTTAAAATCTAGAATTTTAGACATGAGGATTACAGAGTAGTGACAAACCCTAATATATATAATGACTTTGAAAAAGGTACCTTCCTTTACCATCTTACCATCATCAATATCGTCATTCCCAGCATGCACCTGTTGGACCTCAGGAATCATCAACATCATTTCTCTCTGAGGAGCAGAGAGTACTCATGCTGCACATCCCACCTGCATGCTGTTGTTACGTGAACCTGAGAGCACAGCTGTAGTAGTGACAGTGAATGTAGCGTTGGTGTTGGACACACTGACAGTGTTGTACTGTGAGAAGTTGAGGTCTTGTTGTGAGACACTGAGTGTTACAGTGGGAGCAGGTCGACCAGTGGCTGAACAGGAAACAACCTACTCTTCAGTACAGTTTGACTCTCTGACATCAACAACAGGTTCATGCAGCTCTGTGAAGGATCAGGAAATATCATCAACATGCTCTTACAAACACACCAGCTGCTTACACATTTATGTCCTCCTTGAGGCACTGGTTGTTGGTTAAAGAAGGTAAAAGTTCTCACCATAAACTTGGTGGCAGGGTTTACCAATGAAGGAGCCTTCAGGATAAGTGTTAAACAGGCAGTGATAGAAGGCTTCATCTTCATATGTCACATTCCTGATGACTATGGAGCAGTTCTGTAGTCCAATATATTTAAACTTAACTTTATCTGTGAAGCCATCATTCACTCTCTGACCAAAGTACTTGTTGTAGGTGGCAACATTTGTCTCCACATCATTTGAACTTTTCTGCCATGCAACCTGAAGGACGTCTTTAGTCTCCAAGAGCTGACAGCTCAATTCAGCATCTTCTCCCACTGCTGCCAGCACAGTCTGCTGTGTTTGTATCACTGCTGTTAGAGCTGCATGGAGGAAATGAACAGTAAGAAGTGCATGCAACAAACTTAAACTGAGTGAAAGAAACAGATGCCCCCTCCCTCAGCTTTTCTTTTCTTTTCAAAGATTGATAGACAAAAGCAAACACGTTTCACCTGTTGTACCTCTAATGTGAACATCAGTTACTCCTGAACCTGCTTCTTACCTGCTGGAAGGACTCCGTAGACAAAAAGCAGATATACAAGCACATCCTGTCGCATCATTGCTGCAAGTAGCTGAACTGCAGATTCCTGAGTGCGAAAAAAAAAACCAAAAATGGAAAAGTTACTCCCACGCTCAAAGCCAACGCAGAAAAAGCACTTAAAATCACTACAAGCAACAAAACGTCCTGCTTTTTACTTACTTTTGCAAAGCTAGTTTGGCTTCCTGAGAATAAAATGTAGGGTGTCACACCACAAAAGAAGTGACGAGCAACTTTATGGTATACCTCTGCCTGTTTCACACTGTTTAAAAAAACATACTACATACAACAAGCATACAAATTGCCCACTTTTTTTTTTTTTAAACAAAATGCATTAAGTTACACCACCTCTAAATATTCATCCCTGAAGATTTAACATCCCAAACGTACCGAACTATATGAGCTTGCACCAAACAAGACTGTGTGTGAGACCTGACTTGCACAGCAGACTTTGTTGAGAAAATGACATGCATTCATTACTGTGCAGCTTCTGGTTCCCATCAGTTAAATGCAGAATGGTCTGATGCTGTTTCCCTTCTGTTTAGTTTCAGTCTCTGATGTCTACAAAACTCTCAACTCTACTCCGGGAAACCTGAAGAAACAGAGACCTCCAGTGGCCAAGCTGAGCACCTGCTGCTGAAAGAAATAGCAGAAGAAATTCACGCATTGTTTGCATTGTGGAATAATTCCTCAGCATATCTAATTTGCCACAAAGAAAATCAGTCATATTTTTGTGGGATTAAATATAATAACAAAACAAAGCAGTGTTTAGTGTTTTTATGAAATAAATTACATGAAATGATTTATCTTATAATGTCTCCTGAATGCTGCCAGCACAGTCTGTTGTGTTTATATAAATGTGTCACCTGTTGAACCTTTAACAGGGAAAAATGAACCAGTCAGCAGCAAACAGAAACACTGGCTACAGTAGCATCCGCTTCTTATGTTTTGGAAGGACTCACACACAAAAAGCAAGTATACAAGAATGCAACGTACCATCATCGTCGCAAGTGACACTGTTTTAGTTGAGCTGCAGACTTTTATGGGTATAAAACAATGAAGAAGTTTATAGTGAAAAAATATATGCAAACTCAGTGCAGACATACCACACAATCACAGACAAGTCTAAAAAACAACCCTGAAGAAAAAAAAGTTGCTTTTCTTTCTGTTTTTGTATCCCCAGGAAGTGAAAAGCAAGAGAAACATTTATATTTTTGCCATTTCCCAGTAATCTGTATCAGATCCCCAAGTAAAGATCATCGAAACAACCTGAGCAATCACACATGATGATATTTTAACAGGAAAGAAAAAACCTTACATAAACTATTTATCCAGTTATTCATGATGAAATGTGTTCATGTAGAATAAAATGCAACTTTTAATTATGGGAGACGTTAATGAACAGAGAATTGTGTCAGTGAATGCCATCAGGGGTTTGTCAGCGATATTATTCTGATGTACCTTTGTCCCACCTGATTACCTTCATTAAAAAGCAGCAGGATAGATGGTGGGTCTGCAGAATGACGCACGACATGCAGAATCTTTTATGTTCCTCATTTTGTGTCATTTTTATTTTTTATAATATTTTTTTAAACATTGAATAATAATATTGTCTTATTAAATTATAATTTAAAGTGCTTCAAAAACTGCGAGCCACACAATAAAACACAACAAACTTGCATGTCCTTACAAAAAAATTCAAGATTAAACAGGTTTATTGTCACTGTGTTATGGCAAAGTTACAGCTATGGTGTGTTGGAGTGTGAGATTCAAAACAAGACAGAGGTAAGTACAAATTCTTTATTAAAAGTATAAAAGATAACAACATGAAAAATATTTTCACTACAGTCATGCATAAAACAGTTCCTCCTGTTCGAGGTCAACATAGCAGATCATCTCCCTCCAGCTCCGTCTATTCCCAGCATCCTCCTCTGTCACACCAACACTCTGCAAGTCCTCCTGATGGCTGATCCCAGTTCTGTACTCCTCACATGCTCACCTTTCCACCTGTCTCTCTCTCTCATTCACACACATGTATTTTGTCTTGCTTCTACTTTCTTTTATTCCTCTTCTCTACAATGCATGCCTCCACTGCTCCAGGCTCTTCATCTGCTCCCTACTGTCACTACAGATCAAAGTGTCACCTGCAAACATCATAGTTCACATAGACGTCTGCCTCATCTCATCAGTCAGCCACATCACCATTGCAAACAAGAAGGAGCTCAGAGCTGATCACTGATGTAATCTCATTTCCTGAACCTACCTGTCACTAAAACCTTCGCCTCAGCACTGCCTCACATCCTTATGTCTTATGACCTGGCCCATCCTCACATACTTCTCTAGATCCTCTAGATCCAAAAATACCCAGTGAAACTCATTCTGACCTTCTATATTCTTCTCTATCAACACTCTCAAAGCAAACATCACATCTGTATTCCTCTTTCTCAGAATAAAGTCATACTCCTTACTGATCATCACTTCTCTTCTTAACTAGCTTCAACAACTCTTCCCCATATCTTCATGGTGTGGCTCATCAGCTTTATTCCTCTGTAGTGACTACAGCTCTGCACATCACCCTTGTTCTTGAAAACTGATACCAGTACACTTCTTTTCCGCTCCTTAGGCATCCTCAGTCTGGCTAAAAAGTCCTCCGCTGTCTGTCCTAGACACTTCCATACCTGCGGTTGATCCTGGTGAAAGGCATGTCACCAGGATCAACGGCCTTCCACTCTTCGTCTTCATCATATGCCCTCACTTCCTCTTTACTAATTCTCTCCACTCTCTGATTCACTAACACTCTGATTCACTCTACCTTGCTTTGTCATTTGCTTCATTCATTATATCCTAACAGTATTCCTTGTTACTCAACAGTTTTCGCTGTAGTTAATCTCTATAGTTAACCACGCTAACCAGCTGCACATCCTTCCCAGCTCAATCTCTCTCTGTCACTTTTTTTTTAAAATTTTATCTTCAAGTAGTCTCAACTTTATTAATGTAGTACTGTAACTCTGTTCCAGGCATACTGAAAAAAGCACTTAAAGAACTCACTTTTAAAATATTACTCTGCCATGCTTTTACTCTTACTTAAACTCAAACTATGTCCACACACACTGATGTTTTTTAGGAATTTTGTTTGCATGTTTACGCGATAAATGGGCCGGCAGGAGTTTCTGAAAAGCTCCTATTTTACTGATACCAAAACACTATTTACGTTCGGACAAAAGGCCAAAGCTACGTTCACCAAAATGTACCTGTGACCGTAACCTCACACCGCCACTTTTTCTGCAGCTCTTTTGTTTCTTTCAGTCTGTGGTATGTGTGTAGCCTCTTCATATTTTTGAGGTGGATTTAAACTGTTTCCAACACTATCCCTTTCATGTGAACGTGTAGGGGAAACCCTTGATTAGCTAAGCAAGTTCATGACCAGCTTTGTGTTGCTGTCTATCCTGATCATGGATGTTAAGCAAAATGGATCCAGATAACTGAAAGATATCCTGGGTATGTTAAACTAGCTTCACAGTACAGGGCCCTTGGCAGCTCATAGTCACTGAGTCAACCACAAACTCCTTTGTATACTGAATTATTTTAGCACCATGAATACAAAGTAGAATATTAGTGAAGTGGAAATCATTTTACCATCATTTTCACCATCATCAGTCCTCTGCCAAATTATTTTAATCTTTCTACAGCTTTAGACAGAGCAGAGGATGGGATATAGAATATATGTCAGGTACATCTTTTAAAAATAATTTTACCAGAAGTTACACATGTTCACATTCCAACTTTGTGTTACTCTGAGGCATGTATTTATGTCTACGTCTGAGTTACAGCTGATGGTTTTAGGTGATCCTTGTTGCACTGTATTTAACTGCTGTTAGACTGTATTCAGTTTAACAGTAAAAAAATGCCATGCATTTAAAGTGTGCATGTAACTCACATGGTATAACGGCAAGGTATAAAATATTATATTTTAGATATTTTATTGCTATAAAAAATGTATTTCATTTTAGCAACATAATGCAGAACATTTTAGACAGCAGCAACAAAAGATTGGTATTTTTTTTGAAGTGCTTAAAACAAGATAAACATTTTACAATGAGCTGTATAAAACGTATGTAAAGAGCCTTAGATGGAAGCTGAGTTTTAGAGAAGTAAAAATGTGGAGGGGTCATCAGTCTGTGAAAGAAACATTTTGGGGGTTCAGTCAACTAAAGATTCAGCGAATCTAGAGATTCTACACACACTGAATCCATACATGCAAATTTAAACCCAGAAAACATCTCCCAATATTGGTGTCTATGTGGTGCAGATTTAATAAACCGAGGGAGGAAAATTAATACTTACACAAAGACACATCGATTTATCTTCCAAAGAATTATTAAATAAACATGTAGAAAATGGATATTTATCAAACTGTCTTACCATTAATGTCATTGGCTGATTTTTGTGGTATTTTATTTGTTGTTCTCAGAGTCCCTGAGTGACAGAAGGATTTCAAACTTTTAAATAATAAATATTTGCAGATATTAGACAGGTGTCAGTGTAGGTCACATATAAGAGTCATAAAGCATTCTGTTTTAATAGGAAGAGACACATTAAAATAGGACATAAAACAAGTCAAGAGTGAAAGTTACCTCTTCTTGTCTTTTTTTTAAGCAGGACAGCTATGAAAGTGGCTACACAAGCAAAGACTATCTGTCCCACTGTTACACCTGATGCAATGATCCAGAAGGAAACTGTGAGAAAAGCAGGAAAAATTTGACACTGATTAACACTGACACATCAATCATGGATCACAGTGAAACGTAGACCTACTGAAGTCATTGTTATTAGCTCCAAATTGACTCAGATAGCATCACTCTATAAATCTGTGACTTTGAAAGAGTTTCTCACCATTATAATCAGCAGTAGCAGCAGCATACACCTGCTGGACCTCAGGAACCGTCACCATCATCTCTCTGTGAGGAGCAGAGAGCACTCGTGCTGCACATCCCACCTGTGTGCTCTGTTTACGTGAACCTGAGAGCACAGCTGTAGTAGTGACAGTGAATGTAGCGTTGGTGTTGGACACATTGACAGTGTTGTACTGTGAGAAGTTGAGGTCTTGTTGTGAGACACTGAGTGTTATAGTGGGAGCAGGTCGACCAGTGGCTGAACAAGATACAACCCACTCTTCAGTAGAGTTTGACTCTCTGACATCAACAACAGGTTCGTGTAGCTCTGTGAAGGATCAACAAACACTTTAAGAAAAATGATTTTAAAATGAGATCAACATCTGACCAAATTTCATCTGTTATCTTTTTTGCTGGAGCCTATTGTAATTTGAAGAAGGTAAAAGTTCTTACCATAGACTTGGAGGCAGGGTCTACCAATAAAGGCTCCTTCAGGATAAGTGTTAAACAGACAGCGATAGCATCCTTCATCCTGCTCCGTCACATTCCTGATGACTATGGAACAGTTCCATAGACCAGCATGTTTAAACGTAACTTTATCTGTAAAGCCGTCATTCACTCTCTGGCCAAAGTACTTGTTGTAGGTGGCAACATTTGCCTCCACATCATTTGAACTTTTCTGCCATGTGACCTGAAGGACGTCTTTAGTTTCCAAGAGCTGACAGCTCAATTCAGCATCTTCTCCCACTGCTGCCAGCACAGTCTGCTGTGTTTGGATCACTGCTGCTGCACCTTTAACAGAGAAAAATGAATCAGTCATCAGCAAACAGAAACACTGGCTACTGAAGCATCTGTTCCTTACCTGTTTGAAAGACTCCACACACAAAAAGTAGATACACAAGCACACAATCTGCCATCGCTATTGCAAAGTAACAAGTTTGAGATGAATAGGAGACCTTTTTGGATATCAAAAGATGTAAAAGGTTGGTAGTAAGTGAATAAATGCACACTGAAACTACACAGAAATCAGGGCAGACATACCGCACACTCACAGTTGAGTTAAAAAGTAACTGAACGAAAACAATTGACTTCTCCTTCAATTCTTTTTTTTAACACAAGGAAGGGATCTGCATCAGATCACTTCCTTGTGCTTTCTCAGTAGTCTGTATCAGATCCTCAGCAAGTTTACAAAAAACATCCTTTTTAACAGGAATGCCAGAAAGCAAAAATATTACCTCAAACAAATTATCCCATCAGTTATGACCTGGTCGTGACCTGATGTCACACACACATGACCGTGGTTTTGCTGTTTGTCACATTATTAAAGTCAGCATTATGTACTGTAATATGCAGACATTAATCTGAGACTCTTTGGATCATTCTGAGTCTCATTAATTATTGCATTAAAACAGATATTTCAATGTTGTATATCAGATATCTGAGAACGAAGAAAACCAACTATGTGTTTGTGGTGTCGCAGAGCTGTATGACTGCACTTGTGTTCATTATGGGTCTGTTTCTATAATTTTGTTTCTAACGTGAATATTTGCACAGACTGACAAACTTCATGTTTCATTCAGTTTATGCAGATTCAATTTATCTTTGATTAAGAATAAAGATGTTTTACTATTATAGAATACGAATAAGCTCTGTTATAGCACTCTGTATCATTTTAAACATAAAAGGCTGGATGTTAAAACCTTTGACCCTCTCTTAGGTGTATGTGTTTTTAACCACAGCTTTTTAATCAACTTTATTAAACAGCGGTAGAAATGTGACCATGTGCCATCACTGTTGCAAATGGTCAAGTTTTAGTTAAAGTGCTCTGGGCATAACACTCAGAGATAAACAAAGTAAATATAGACACAGACTACACAAGAAACACTAAGCTTTAACACCCACAGGCAAGTGTGGGTGTTTCTTCCCTTTTCATGCTTCTTCTCCTAATAATTAGAGTTACTTTTGCATCAAGTTCCCATTAGTCTAATGCAGAGGAGGCCTCTGGTTGTAGGGTATTTTTATTTAAAGTGTCACGGTTCTGGGTCTTTTGACCCAGCGGTTTGTGTTTCTTACTATTATTATGATCTTGCGTTCTAGCTTATTCTTATTACTTGGGGTTTAGACTTTTTAGTTCCAAGGGTTTTGATTCTGTGCTCCCTCTGTTTAGTGTCTGCCCGTGTGTTCCCTCTGTTCTGTCTGTATCGCGTCTCTGAGTCCAGTCTGTGTATTTCCTGTTTTTCTTTGAAGGTCCATATCTTATTTCAGTATTTTTAGTTTCGGTTGCTCTGTCTTGTTAGGTCTAATTTCTCCCGACTGTGTTCCCACCCGTTCCTCATGTTCCTGCCTGTGTATTTATAGTGTGTGTCCTCCAGTGTTCAGCGTCACGCTGTACCCTCATCTTATCCTGTGTGTTCTGTTTGCCTGCCTTTGTAAGGTTATTTTTGTATTTTCAGTCTGTTACTTTTGAGTTCAGCATTAAAGCTGTTTTGACTTCACGTTTTGCCTCTATGAGTCCTGCGTTTGGGTCCTCCATACTGCCTGCCTGCACACAGCCTTGACATAAAGAGCCAACGTGATGCCTATTAGCTTCGGTAACTCTACCATTATATCACTGTATCAGGTGAGAAAACATCCACCATCTCCACATAACTATGAAGCAGCATAGTTATCCTCTAAAGTCTCTGTTTACTTTGTTCCAAAACAATCATCTTAACCAGAGACGACATCAGGACTTGTTCAGTAATTGAACAACAACAGCACAAGTTCAGATTCTAATTTAGATTTTATGTCCACTGCAGTTTAATCTGCTATCATTTAGTTAATATGAAAACAATGTTAGTGTTAGATGTTCAAGTCTGTAGTCGGCTTCATGTTCGAGTTAATCCTGTAATATAGGCTAATATAACTGACAGGGGATTTCTAAAAATCACCCTGCAGTTCTTCAGCTGAGACACCTGAGTTAGAAAACACAAACACTGCAGTTGTCTTTTACTCGCGAGGACGATCACAGAGCGCTCTTCCTTGCAGGAGGCACTCACGGACTCGCGCTGTATCACTGTCTGCGTTCTTTATTTGCGAGGACGGAGCGCTGGAGTGTAACATTCTAAACAAAACAGACAAATATAAAAAAAAATCTAGTATTAAAGTATAAAGTGTCAGAAATATCAGCATTATAAAAATAAAAATTAACAATTGAAATCTGGAAGAGTGGCTAAAGCTCAGCCCCAACCAGGTCATGTTTAGGCACAGCGAGCCTTAACAGATCTCCAAGCAAATGTCTAAAAAATAAAGGACTCGGGGTGTTGCAATGACCCAAAGTCAAGAGCTCAAACTGACTCAAATGCTGTAGTGGGATCTTCAGAGAGCTGTGCAAAAGTTCTGTCACTCACAGTAAAACATCATTCCTTTAGCTTATGTGCGTTTAGATTCTGTGTTTGGTGCATTTGTTAAGATCAACTCACTTGGCAGAAAGTTCATATTAAACAGTTTTGCTGTGAGGTGTGTGTTCACCACAGCGTGTTGCTTACATCTTCTTGCAGGGGATGGTTTTAGTTGATCGTTTGTTGGATTGTTGTAATTTGGTGTTTGTTCACCTTGCTGTTATTCTTCTTCAAATGTGCTCTGATTGTTCAGATAAAAAAATAAATAAAACCAAATATATTTAAAATGTACACTAACTAAACTGAACTTATGGAGCCCCGCAGGGGACATGGGAGAAAAAAAAATTAAGACGGACTTTTGCGAGATCTCGCAAAACAAATTCACCTCCAAATCAGTACTGAAACCTTAGAAACAACCGCAGCGATGGAGGACACATACCCATTTGAGCGATTCATAGATTTTTACTTTGAGCTTGGACTAAACTATAAAGACATTAAAACTGTGCTTTGCAGTAGACACAGTTTTCATATAAGCGAAAGACAAGAGAGAAGAAGAGTTCTTAGCGCAAGGGGACACACTCGCCACAAAGCGTACTCTGACCTGGCCGTCTTGGTTGAATTTATAGACAACCAATTGCAGTACTCTGGGCAGCTTCGCGGATACCAATGGATGTACGCTAAATTCAGGGAACATGGACTACGCTTGAGAAAAGAGGATGTGCGCTTGGTTTTGAAGGAGCTGGATCCCCGAGGTGTTGCACTGAGGCAAGCAAGACGTTTCAGGCGAAGGAACTATTTTTCAAAAGGGCCGAATTTCATCTGGCACATGGACTCCTACGACAAACTGAAGCCATATGGCATCTGTATCAATGGTAGTATTGACGGTTTCTCGAGAAAAATAATCTGGCTTAATGCGTACACAACAGATAGTAATCCGAAAGTAAGAGAGATAAAGGAAACTGAGGAAGTGATAGAGAGGTAATACACGAAGTACTGTGAGAGATGAGACCTGTGCCAGGTTTAGGAAATGGAGAGACTTGCAGGAAGAAAGAGACAAGACAGGGAGAAGCGGTTGAGAGGAGCAGGGAGTAAATGAAATGAAAAATTGTGTAAATACTATAATTTAGGCTTAAGCAATCGGCCGCCTTAAGGAAGAGCTCAACAACCAAGACTACAGTAACATCTATGTTGAAGATGTTGACATGGCATATGAAAATTTCTTATCAATAATATTAACTATTTACAATTTGGAATTATTTAGATTGGAATATCCAAATAACTTAGTAATACAAAATACAATGATCAGTGACATAAAACAAATTGATTATTATGAATGGAGTAGATGAGCCAAGCAGGTAGTAATAAGACCAATAGTACTAATGTAAGATATCACAGCATAACAGTAACCGTAGTTAGTGTGTGAAACACTTGTACAGATGACATTAGGTAAAGCACATGATTACAAAAATTCACATGATTGTTTAAAAATAATAAATTGCATAAATATAAGAAACTTTCGTCTCAGTGAGTGAGTTGTCTCATTGTGATCTGCGTATATGTATATTATATGTACATGCGATCCCATTTCTTAAATTTCTGTATTCTTTTTAACAGGATGAGCTGGATGACACTGAACAGGTTTGGAATACACACTCCATCAGACCATCAACAAACATCAATATCCCCAGTGGTCGACCTAATGTAATGTATACATTGCCTGAGCTCTACGGGACAAGAGACTTCTATTGCCCCACTGAAGAAGAACATGTTGAAATGTGTAAAACTGAGTGTGTTTTTCGACTGACCAAACCATGTGACCCCGATGTATATGAACTGTGCTATATCATCATGACTGAGTCCCATCTGACTCCACCAACAGACCCATATCAGGCTGTGAACTTGTACATGCATTTAAGATAGAACATCATGGCATTAGTGTAAATTGCATACACTGCAGCGAGAACATTTCTCAAAATTGACCTGTGCTATATGTGAGAAAGCTAACTTCTGGATATTGTAAGCTTTCTAGTACACAGTCATTTATGAGAATATCTTATATAGAAATATTTATTGTTGTGTTCCAGGAGGGTCAGTGAACTAAAGTATAAAGGGGAGTCTCTGCCTGTTAATGATATTCTGAGTGTTCTTTAGCACAAAAACATTGTAATGTTCTGTCAAATGTTATCAAGTTTTATGTCTATGTGTATTACTTCAAATTACTTTAACTGTCTATTTGGCTTGATACATGGATCAAAACATAAGACACGTCTTAATTTAATGTGTTAGGAGTTTTAATGTACAGTGTTTACTCAGATAATGGTGGTTTATGTTGAGTATTTTGTAATAATTTTTAAATGGTGAGTTGGTATTTATTTACACCATCTCTATTTGTTAATGATGGGAATGTTTAGTTGTTGATGTTGGCTAGAATACAGTTTAAAATTGAAGAGATATTCTATTATGCCTTGTTGCTTTATATATATTATAACGCCAACTGTCACACTGGCAGGCTACATGAAATGGTACTAAGGGGCATCATAATCTGAGGGGGGGGGGCACCTTGGCATTTTTCTAAACTCAAGTTTCTCTGTCTAAAAATATAATTATTTCATGTCATTTTTGCTATTTTTTTAAACTATTTATTCTGATACCAGACGAGCTTTAGTTTTTCGATGTTGGTTAAACAAAACTAAATCGAGACCTTTTCAACTCTTAGAATTTCTAATAGATATAAACATTCGTTTTTTGGTCACTGAATTTATCTGAAGCTTATTTTATCAGCTGAATAACAAATTCTTTGCACCCACCTGTTCTGTTGATGAACAGCAATTTCATTCGAATGCTAGTTTTGCAAAACTCACCACTTCTGAAATGATGATATGTGTTGTTGAACTACCGGACAAATAAACTGAAATCTAATCAATTTCTAATTTTTTTTTTTTGGACTATGTAGTACAGACAACTAAAAAATTACGAATGACAAAAGCATATCGACAACATCTGTGTATTGACTGCCTGTGTTCCCAGGCACTTTCATTTAAGAGAAGGGTAGACAGAAGTGCATAATCTGTCAAAAATGTAGCAATATTTTATAATTAACCATATATACTATTTAATCTAATTAGAAATCCTGGCCTACAATCTTGTTTATCCAAGAAACTGTTAAATCTGATAATCATTGCTTGGTAATTTGTAACTATATACAGTATAAAGAATTGTGAATCATCTGTATGTCACATTATGGCAAAGTCCTTTCAAAAAAGATAACTTGTGATGGCAATATGCTTTTTAACAAAACAACTAGTAAACATTTTGGAAGCTAATGAAGGGAAAATAGGACTTATTGTTACAAGATGATGTTTATAGGCCACATCAGCTTTAAGAATTTGTAAACAGGATCTTAATAACTTTCAATAACTTTTTTGGCAACCACAGTGACATTCTTTACTAATATTAATGGACCTTTCACCCTAAAATCAAATTTACACATTTTTTTATTCGCTAGCTGTAGTATTCGTTAATCCACATTGTTTTAGTGTGAGTTGCCCAATTTTAGAGATATTGACTGTACAAGCCTACCCTTCTCTTGTTTCACATGGTACTTAATGCTTAGTAGCAATGTCTTTATGTAGACCTTATGTAGCTTCATGTAGTTTTTCAACAAGGAAGAGATCTCTACAGCTAATACCTCCCAAAACTAGGCAACTCACGACAAAACATTCTAGATGGATAAACAGCAAGCCAATGTGTGTCACTGTGGGGTATGCAGGTGTGTTGAGAGAACGTACCCAAAAGCAGAAGAGGAGAGAGAGAGGGGACACTGAACTTAAAACAAAAGCGAGCCTTTATTCTGGCTGATGGCAGGAGTAAAAGGAAACAATGACAGTGTACAGCAGATTTTGATGTGATCTGTCCCTCTAACGCTAAACACAAACCTTGTTTTCAACAGAAGTTAAAGATGCGGTCATTTTCAAAGAATTTTAAACAATAAAGAGTCCTTGTGAAATCTGAGCTAACATACAACTAAACCATCAGAAAATTAAATTTGTGACTGCTTATTATACGGCTGAATATATCAAATGCTTCAATGACAAATGAAACAAGACAATTTATGAACTCAAGGATAATCATACATATAACAATTACAGCTGTAACCATTAGTACACTCATCAAGTTCAAATGATGTCCATTTCAAAGTAATTGCTGGAAAGGACATTGCCGATGGCAGGCTGCATGTTGTTCTTAGGTGGTAGGAAGTGGGAACCCATCCTTGTAAAAAGGTCAAGCAGGTCCTCTTCATCATTTTCATCCATTGTGCCTTGGAGAGCCTTCTCAACAGCTGATCTCTCAACAGGAGGGAGATAGTTGAGAAACGATGCAATCAGAATGTCTACATCAACTGAGTCCATTCTGTGGATTCAAGCTAAAATGAAAGTCTTTGACAGCCTCACTGGAAAGACACCATGGTCTAGTAAGCCTTTCACCCATATCTGCCCAACTGCTTGCCATTCAGCCTCACTAAAGTCTGGTCTCAGCCTTGGAACTCGTTCATTTTCACCTTCACACTGTTCCAAAAATTGCTCCCAAAATGCAGTGTAAACCTCCCTTGACACCCCAGCATCATCAACAGCATTTTTATTTACAAAGTTCATCTTTAAAGTCTCATTCAGAATGCTACTGTCCATATATACAGCCAAAAGATCATCAACAACTTTTATTCTGCGAATTGATACATGTAGAGGGCTCTGTGGGTCTCCTGAATTTGATGGGGAAAGTTGGTTGCTTGAATCTAAAGGCAAACCTTGTGCAATGAAATTCAGTCCATGGTCCTGAGTAAAAGACAAAACATGTACATTCCATAAGAAATGCAAATGAATTGTACAGATTACACAATATCAATGTTCTGAAAAAGTTTGAAATTTATTTGTCTACTTTTAGTGGGCTGTACATTCCTAAACCATGGTTGCACTGACAATTTATATATAACATTAACATTTTGGCCTGATGGATGTCCTCGTATGCCTCACAGAAAATTATACAAGTGTTCTTTACATGTATGAGAAGACTCACTTCTGTGCAAAAAAGATAGAGAACACAATAGTGACACCAAAACAATGTCTCACTGCTGTGTTATGTAAATAATTTGATTTCAAGACTAAATTTCCTGTTTAATCTTATCTTAATGTTAAACACTGGAATTGTCTCTCAACTGAAAATATCCTTTTAATTCAAATGGACCCACAAACTGCCATATCCTCAGAAAATAGCATGAAATTTTGGCATCTCTACAGTATGTGAAGATAGGTGTTTATGGTTGCCTGAATTGATCCATCTTACCTGTGCAATCTGGGGTGCTTCCTCCTGTATTGACTGCATATGGGGTGTGGGCAAGCCATTAGCTGAAGACAATGGTAGCAGGAAACCATCCATAGGTAATCCATTTGTGTCGGCATTCTGAGAAGGAAGTATTGCATTAATTGACAACAGACACCTTAACCCTTCAAGATTAGAAGACTCTTCTTCAATCTTCTACCTTGGCCTATTCTAAATCATGGATGTTCTTAAAAAGTCTGCAAAATATGTCAATAGGTCTTAAAAAATAGAAAAAAGATACACCTCTTTATTTTCAGCCTACATGTCTCACAAGAGTAAAAAGACATATTACAGTGGAATTCCACAGGTTTTTATCAGATCTTGATGTACTTCTTACTACTTAAAATGTTGTATTATTGCTGTAACAAAATCAAGTTTTAAACAAACAAGCGATGAATTCTGATTAATAGAAATCGAGCAAGTGTTTCTCAGTACTGTAGGTTATTGTGTGGATGCTTTAAGGCATCCACACTATTATTTTCCTGTTTCTCTTTATTCTTTATACTTTATTATTATTGTGTGGATGCTTTAAGGCATCCACACTATTGTTTTCCTGTTTCTCTTTATTCTTTATTGTGTGGATGCTTTAAGGCATCCACACTATTGAGTTCCTGTTTCTCTTTATTCTTTATACTTTATTGTGTGGATGCTTTAAGGCATCCACACTATTGAGTTCCTGTTTCTCTTTATTCTTTATTATTATTGTGTGGATGCTTTAAGGCATTTTAAACTATTCTGCTATTTCTGCTAATGTGCGCTATGACTTTTGCTTTTTTATTTGCTATTATACTTTTTAAAATATTAAGCTTTTTTTCTTTAATTTGTCCCATTGAAATGAATGGGAAACTTCCGCAATTCTGCTAAAACTTGCTTGTTTTTGAAACTTAACTACTTCCTCATACTTTCACCTAGAACAACCATTCAAACTTTAAAATGTTCACAAATTATTGGGCTATTCATGTATGATTCAGCTTTTTCATATCTGTTACCATTTTCATCTTATCCCTCTTTAAGTTTTGAGTTTCATCTTTGTGATTTTTCACAAAATACATGCGTTGTTATGGTATCTATGCAGTTGGTTCTAAGTGAGCCACTGTAACTTTGGCAATTTTCTCTTCATGTCCGAACAACTTCTTGCTACTTGCTCAATTTTCACTCAACTCCCACAAATTATACATCAAAATGTAGGTATTTTTGCTGGCTTTCAGAAAATGTCACTATCATTGTTGTGGAATTTATAGAATTTTGGCAAATCTCCTCAGACCAACACAAAGTCGGAAAACGCTCCATAGAAAGTCAATGGAGAGTTTGTTCAAAATCATCGCTTGATTTCTGTAATGAGAGGCATATTCGAATCGTCATATCTCCTTAACGAAGCGAAGTTAAGACATGAGGCTTGTCCGAGTATATCTTCAGACACTCTTGACGCTCACAATTCAAGAATTTTTTTCTCACCTATTACCATTTGGCCATGAATTACAGTGGGGCAAAAAAGTATTTAGTCAGCCACCGATTGTGCAAGTTCCCCCACTTAAAATGATGACAGAGATCAGTAATTTGCACCAGAGGTACACTTCAACTGTGAGAGACAGAATGTGAAAAAAAAAATCCATGAATTCACATGGTAGGATTTGTAAAGAATTTATTCGTAAATCAGGGTGGAAAATAAGTATTTGGTCAATAACAAAAATACAACTCAATACTTTGTAACATAACCTTTGTTGGCAATAACAGAGGTCAAACGTTTACTATAGGTCTTTACCAGGTTTGCACACGCAGTAGCTGGTATTTTGGCCCATTCCTCCATGCAGATCTTCTCAAGAGCAGTGATGTTTTGGGGCTGTCGCCGAGCAACACGGACTTTCAACTCCCGCCACAGATTTTCTATGGGGTTGAGGTCTATAGACTGGCTAGGCCACTCCAGGACTTTCAAATGCTTCTTACGGAGCCACTCCTTTGTTGCCCCGGCGGTGTGTTTTGGATCATTGTCATGTTGGAAGACCCAGCCTCGTTTCATCTTCAAAGTTCTCACTGATGGAAGGAGGTTTTGGCTCAAAATCTCACGATACTTGGCCCCATTCATTCTGTCCTTAACACGGATCAGTCGTCCTGTCCCCTTGGCAGAAAAACAGCCCCATAGCATGATGTTTCCACCCCCATGCTTCACAGTAGGTATGGTGTTCTTGGGATGCAACTCAGTATTCTTCTTCCTCCAAACACCACGAGTTGAGTTTATACCAAAAAGTTCTACTTTGGTTTCATCTGACCACATGACATTCTCCCAATCCTCTGCTGTATCATCCATGTGCTCTCTGGCAAACTTCAGACGGGCCTGGACATGCACTGGCTTCAGCAGCGGAACACGTCTGGCACTGCGGGATTTGATTCCCTGCCGTTGTAGTGTGTTACTGATGGTGACCTTTGTTACTTTGGTCCCAGCTCTCTGCAGGTCATTCACCAGGTCCCCCCGTGTGGTTCTGGGATCTTTGCTCACCGTTCTCATGATCATTTTGACCCCACGGGATGAGATCTTGCGTGGAGCCCCAGATCGAGGGAGATTATCAGTGGTCTTGTATGTCTTCCATTTTCTGATGATTGCTCCCACAGTTGATTTTTTCACACCAAGCTGCTTGCCTATTGTAGATTCACTCTTCCCAGTCTGGTGCAGGTCTACAATTCTTTTCCTGGTGTCCTTCGAAAGCTCTTTGGTCTTGGCCATGGCGGCGTTTGGAGTCTGACTGGTTGAGGCTGTGGACAGGTGTCTTTTATACAGATGATGAGGTCAAACAGGTGCCATTCATACAGGTAACGAGTGGGGGACAGAAAAGCTTCTTACAGAAGAAGTTACAGGTCTGTGAGAGCCAGGGATTTTCCTTGTTTGAGGTGACCAAATACTTATTTTCCACCCTGATTTACGAATAAATTCTTTACAAATCCTACCATGTGAATTCATGGATTTTTTTTTCACATTCTGTCTCTCACAGTTGAAGTGTACCTCTGGTGCAAATTACTGACCTCTGTCATCATTTTAAGTGGGGGAACTTGCACAATCGGTGGCTGACTAAATACTTTTTTGCCCCACTGTACGTTTGTTTGAGGGTAGGAAATATGTCCCTCGCTCAGATTTCTTCAGCTTTCAAACTCTGGAAATGAACCAATTTTTTCTCTCGTCATATCTTTTTTTTGGATTTCCACAGAGACCTGAAAATTTCCATGGTTGTTCACCAAAGCCTGCTGTCTCTTACGGTGAAAGAATGATATCGATGCTCCAAATAGATTTAGAGTTAGAAAGCATTGTTTGAGGGCAAGTCAAGGCAGTTTTCGCTTCGCCTCTACTCAGTTATGGTGCATTAGAAGTCAAATATACTTAATAATTCATATTTTAATGATAAATTGTCAACACTTAAAGATTCCCCCATCTCTTCTGAACAAAACGGTGTAAGAATGACTGTTCTAGCCCCTACGGTTAGGAAATTATGGTCATTTGTTTGAGTTTAGTCCTCACTATGAGAAATAGACTGCAAAAATCCTGTCTCTCTGTTGCGTCTGTAAAAACGGCTGCACCTGTTTTGGTGGGAAAAAGTATACAGTCTCTCTGATTGGTGGATTCAAATTTAGCAGCTCCCAGGCTGCTTGACTGACCTACAAAGTTGCTTCTCTCTCCCTGTGTGTGTGTGTGTGTGTATGAGACAGAGAGAGAGAGAGGGAGAGAGAGAGAGAGAAAGCCTTTTAATATAGGATTTGTGCTTAATATAGTATTTCTGCTTTTTATATGATTTGTACTTAATATAGTATTTCTGCTTTTTATAGTATTTGTGCTTAATATAGTATTTCTGCTTAATACAATATTTCTGCTTTTTATAGTATTTCTGCTTTTTATAGTATTTCTGCTTAATATAGTATTTCTGCTAAATTATAGTATTTCTGCTTTTTATAGTATTTCTGCTTTTTATAGGATTTGTGCTTAATATAGTGTTTTTGCTAAATTATAGTATTTCTGCTCTATATAGGATTTCTGCTATATTATAGTATTTCTGCTTTTTCTAGTATTTCTGCTTTTTCTAGTATTTCTGCTAAATTATAGTATTTCTGCTAAATTATAGTATTTCTGCTTTTTCTAGTATTTCTGCTTTTTTTAGTATTTCTGCTTAATATAGTATTTCTACTAAATTATAGTATTTCTGCTTTTTCTAGTATTTCTGCTTTTTCTAGTATTTCTGCTTAATATAGTATTTCTGCTAAATTATAGTATTTCTGGTTTTTGTAGTATTTGTGCTAAAACATATTATTTCTACTAAATGTAGTATTTATGCTTAATCATACTATTGCTATATATTACTGCCAGGTCCCCAGGCAGCCAATCCTCTGTGAGGTCTGAGACATTCAAATTTAAAAATCAGGGCCTGCACGGCTTCCCAGCCAGCCAATCCTATCTGAGGTGTGCCGTTTCTTCTCTCGTCATATCTCCGCGACGGTTGTACAAAGAGCAATGAAAACCGCAGTCAAAGTACACCAAAGTCCGCTGATTCACCCAGTACAAGAATTATGTGTCTGGTCCACCTAGTTTTTGAGTTACACGACATTTTGTAACTCAAAAAAACGGCGTTTTTCGCCTCTCACCGCGATCTAATTCTGACTGCTCATCACCCTGTTTTCCAGGCGCCCACTCTCTTTCCCAATGGCGTAGTTGGTAGTGACATGGGTCTGCAAGCCAAATGTCGTTTGTTCGATTCCACCTTGGGCAACATGTTTTTTTCCCTACAAATTAATACACTATCACAGACCAGTAATTCATATTCATCATTTATTACAATTCTGCAAACTTTTATGATTTTACCAGCTTTTCTAATATGGACCTCACATTCTTGTTAACACTCCATGGCACAAATATTGTTCCCTTTAGGCTCTGTGTATGTGTGTTTGTATCAATATTTCTCCCATTTTAAAGTATTACTCCTCAATAATTGTATTTCTGTTCAATCAAAATACTTTTACTACATCTTAGTACTTCTGCTCAATCATAGTATTTCTGCTAAATCATAATATTTTTGCCAAATCCTGGTTTTTGTGCCAAATCACAACATTTGTGTTATGTTATAGTATTACTACTAAGTGGAGGTATTTCTGTTATGTTACAGTATATGTGCTGATTACAGTATTTCTGCTAAATCATAGTATTTCTACTATATTATATTTTTCTTTCTAAATATAGCATTTCTGCTATATAATTGTATTTCTGCTATGTTATAATATTTGTGCTAAACCAGAGTATTTGTGCTGAAACACAGTATTCTGCCAAATGATAGTATTTCTGTCAAATTATAGTATTTGTGCTAAAACATAATAATAATTTAAAATTACAATATTCATAGTTCATCACAGTGTCTTTGGTAAATCACAGTATTTCTGCTATGTTGTACTATTTTTCTAAATCATAGTGTTTCTGTAATGTTTAAGTATTTTTGGCTAAATATGTTCTTTCTGTCATCTTATACTATTTCTCCTAAATTCTTGTATATTTGAGAAGTTATCATCTTTCTGGTAAGTTACAATATTTCTGCTAACTTCTGCTATGCTATTGTATTTCTGCCAAGTATTATGTTTCCTCTAAAATATTGCAGTTCTGCTAAGTTATTACTTTTTAGCAAAGTTCCTTTGCTTCTGCAAAGTTTTTACAATTTCTGCAACTTTTCAGCTTTTTCAGCTACTTTTTGGAGACAGCTTCAGCTTTAAAGCATCCACACTGCATTTTCGCAGGAAATGCTAATTTTTCTAGTTATTATTATTATTAGCAGCTGGTGTGTTTGTAAGAACATGTTGATGATATTTGTTGATCCCTCACAGAGCTGCATGAACCTGTTGTTGATGTCAGAGAGTCAAACTGTACTGAAGAGAGGGTTGTTTCCTGTTCAGCCACTGGTCGACCTGCTCCCACTGTAACACTCAGTGTCTCACAACAAGACCTCAACTTCACACAGTACAACACTGTCAGTGTGTCCAACACCAACGCTACATTCGCTGTCACCACTACAGCTGTGCTCTCAGGTTCACGTAAACACAGCACACAGGTGGGATGTGCAGCACGAGTGCTCTCTGGTCCTCAGAGAGAGGTGATGGTGATGATTCCTGAGGTACAGCAGACATCTGATAATGAATATGGTGAGAAACTCTTTCAGTCAAAGATTTACAGATTGATGATATTTGGGTCAGTTTGACTGAGACCTAATATCAATGACCTTAGTAAGTCTGCATTTCCTTTTTATCCATGATTAATGTATCCATGTTGTTTAGTGTCACATTTTTTCTTGCTTTTCTCTCAGATTCTACCTGTATAATTGTATCAGCTGTAGCAGCGGTGATGGTCCTTGGTTGTGTAATTCTACTCTTCACTGATCTGCTTAAAGAAAAAGACAAGAAGGTGTACCTTTTACATGTGATTGAGTGTCTTGTTATGCATCTTTTCTTAAATTAATATGAAAATGATTTCTGACTCTAAGAGTCTAAACTCACATCTATGAGTAATTTCTGCACATATTTACAATATTGACTTTAAACTCGAATTCCCTCTATCACTCAGGGACCATGAGAAGAGCAAAACAGCACAAAAACTAACTAATGACATTGAAGGGTAGGAATCTTTGATAATTATTTATATTTTACACATTATTTATTCACAAATTCTTTGCATTGTGTTTTAATCTCTTTGTCTAAAGTATACATTTTCTTCACTCAGCTTACTAAATGTTTGCAAAAACAGCCACAGACAGCTGAACCACACTCACAGACTAGTATTAGCACATGTTTTGGGGTGGTTTCTCCCCAACCTGTGTACATGTTTCAGCATTAATGGTGTCTTCACTGATGTCCAAGTAACCAATACCATGTGCACGGAGTCCACCCCAGATGGTTTTTCTCCTCTGTAACGTTGAGGATGTGGTCTAGATTGTATTTTATCAAAGAAATAAAAGATCATTTTCTTTTCTGGCTTTATACTAATTTAATTGAATAAAATTTTTAAATAAAAAAATACATTTAACATTTGTATTGCATTCTGTTTTAGAAATATTGTGGTGTTACTGAGAGTGGTTAAGATCTCACATTTTATTTTTTTATCTGAAGGATCAGAACACCTTTGATCAAGATGGACAGACAGGTGAAAAACCACTGAACAATAGTCCAACAAATGGTCACCTCTAATCATTCACTTTCACCTACAAAAGAAACTTGAGTTGTGATTAATACACACCTCAGAGTAACACACTGTAAATGTGAACATGTTCAAGCCAAGTAAGCTGATCCTAACAAATACATCAGACATAGAAGCTAAATGCACATAAGCTAAAGTTCTACTTGATCAAAAAAAACCCTCTATTTTCTATTATTAAGGGTACGGTTATGAAAAATGAATAAACACTATAAATAATTATTTTTAATAGTAACAAAATATATATTTTTTAATGGATTGTCATGTGTGTGAGATGTATATGGAGCAAAGTATGTGTGGTTCAGTTTGTTTTTTCTTTGGTTTCTTTCTTTCTTTTTTTTTGACTTACTTTTAAACTAAGCACCATGACTTCAGGAGCATGTAGCAATAATGTTTTATAAATAATGATTAAAGGAATAATGACGCATCGTTGTGAAGGAATTGTGACCCACATTTTTCTTTACAACATTACTTCAGTTCATTGAGGTTTGAGGACATTTTTTGCACAGCTCTCTGAAGTCCCTCTACAGCATTTTATTTAGGTTGAGGTTTGGACTGGTTTATTACAACACCCTGAGTCTTTTATTTTTCACATTTTGTTGCAGATTTGTATGGACTCATTGTCCTCTTGATTTGGGGTTGAGCTTTAGCCACTCTTCCAGATTTCAGTTGTTAATTTGTGTTTTTATTATCCTAATATTTATAACATTTTATACTTTTATATGGGATGTTTTTTTTTATGTGTCTCTGTTTTGTTTTGAATATCACGCTGCATCGCTGTATGTCCATCCTCACACATTCACAATAAAACTGTTGAATCCTGAATCGTTTGTGGGCACTTGTTTGTTTTGTGTTATTGTGTGGATTTTTATTGCAAATGTTAAGGTAATTAACTGTATTTTTTTTTTAAAAAACTAATGATTCAATTATCAACATAGTAATACAATATTATTATTTACATGTGTGAGGAAAAAAAGTCACATAACATGTAACACTCTCTTTATGAATCATTTAGTGATATTAGCCTTTGATTAGACAAGGAACTTGAACATCTAACACTAACATTGTTTTCATATAAACAAAGACATGGCAGATTAGATTCTAAACTTATGCTGCTGTTGTTCAGGCTTATAAAGTTTTATCAGGAAAACTGAGATAATGATGGCTCTTGTTTAAACATGTGCTGTGGAGCAAAGTAAACTTTAGAGGAAAAGTGAGTTTGAAGTTGCTGATCTGCTGCTTCATAGTTTTCAGGGATAACTGCTGTTTTCCTTTAAAACACTGATACTGTCACAATCGCCACGGGCTGATAGCTAAATTGGACTCGATTGCAGAAAACCACAAACAGAGACGGCTCAAACGTTTTGCAGTGTTTATTATTTAGGCAACAAGTGAATTCATGACAAGGTGTTGCTAACGATGTGACCGGCGTGTACCTCGCTTTGAGAGAGAGGCGGTGATAGTCCAGGGGATTAGTGGAAAGGCTGGCAGACCTGAGTTCCGCTGTGTCTGAGGTGGTGAGTGAGGCTGGAGGGAAGGCAGGTGAGGGTCCCTGTATTCTTCCTGAATATGAAGATAATCTAAGGAGAGCTGGGGTTGAGGGTGATGACAAATCAGGGCCACATCAGGGCCTGTACTGCTGACTAAGAACATCCACATTTCACCAGGGCCTGTGTTGCTGGCTGAGGCCTTATTCACCACACCAGTGCTTCCTGTGAGGCAAGCTTTGCCACAATCTTTGCCTGTGCTGCTGACATAGGGTTAGGGTTTGGGGTTAGGGTTTAGGGTTAGCGGTTAGTGTTAGTGTTAGGGGTTAGGCATGAATTGGACAAAATTCATCCAAAACAAACTTTTTATTAGTGTCGACTGTTTGAGTGGTGAGCAGTGAGTCTTTCCTCGTTAGGACAGTTGCTTAGAGTTGTAACAATACGCAGGAGGAAGCTGCAATCTTTGTCACACCACAGCCTGTTGTGCTTCTGGCTGAAGCCTTATTCACCACACCAGGGCCAGTGCTTCCTGTGAGACAATCTTTGCCACACCATAGCCTGTTGTGCTGCTGGCTGAGACCTTATTCACCACACCAGGGCCAGTGCTTCCTGTGAGTCAATCTTTGCCACAATGATTGCCTTTGCTGCTGACTTAGGGTTAGGGTTAGGGTTTAGGGTTATGGATAGGGTTAAGGTTTAGGGTTTCAGGTTAGGGTTAGGGATGAATTGGACAAAAGTCATCCAAAAAAAACTTTTTATTAGTGTCGACTGTTTGAGTGATGAGCAGTGAGTCTTTCCTCCGTAGGACAGTTGCTTAGAGTTGTAACTATACGCAGGAGGAAGCTGCCATCTTTGGGTTAGGGTTAGGGTTAGGGTTATGGATAGGGTTAGGGTTTATGGGTTAGGGTTAGGGTTAGGGATGAAATGGACAAAAATCATCCAAAACAAACTTTTTATTAGTCTCGACTGTTTGAGTGGTGAGCAGTGAGTCTTTCCTCCGTAGGACAGTTGCTTAGAGTTGTAACTATACGCAGGAGGAAGCTGCCATCTTTGGGTTAGGGTTAGGGTTAGGGTTATGGATAGGGTTAGGGTTTATGGGTTAGGGTTAGGGTTAGGGATGAATTGGACAAAAATCATCCAAAACAAACTTTTTATTAGTGTCGACTGTTTGAGTGGTGAGCAGTGAGTCTTTCCTCCGTAGGACAGTTGCTTAGAGTTGTAACTATACGCTGGAGGAAGCTGACATCTTTGGGTTAGGGTTAGGGTTAGGGTTATGGATAGGGTTAGGGTTTATGGTTTAGGGTTAGGGTTAGGGATGGGTTAGGGTCAGGGTTATGGTTAGGGTTATGGATAGGGTTAGGGTTTATGGTTTAGGGTTAGGGTTAGGGATGAAATGGACAAAAATCATCCAAAACAAACTTTTTATTAGTCTCGACTGTTTGAGTGGTGAGCAGTGAGTCTTTCCTCCGTAGGACAGTTGCTTAGAGTTGTAACTATACGCAGGAGGAAGCTGCCATCTTTGGGTTAGGGTTAGGGTTAGGGTTTATGGTTTAGGGTTAGGGTTAGGGATGGGTTAGGGTTAGGGTTAGGGTTTATGGTTTAGGGTTAGGGTTAGGGATGAAATGGACAAAAATCATCCAAAAAAAACTTTTTATTAGTCTCGACTGTTTGAGTGGTGAGCAGTGAGTCTTTCCTCCGTAGGACAGTTGCTTAGAGTTGTAACTATACGCAGGAGGAAGCTGCCATCTTTGGGTTAGGGTTAGGGTTAGGGTTATGGATAGGGTTAGGGTTTATGGTTTAGGGTTAGGGTTAGGGATGGGTTAGGGTTAGGGTTAGGGTTAGGGTTTATGGTGTAGGGTTAGGGTTAGGGATGAAATGGACAAAAATCATCCAAAACAAACTTTTTATTAGTCTCGACTGTTTGAGTGGTGAGCAGTGAGTCTTTCCTCCGTAGGACAGTTGCTTAGAGTTGTAACTATAAGCAGGAGGAAGCTGCCATCTTTGGGTTAAGGTTAGGGTTAGGGTTATGGATAGGGTTAGGATTTATGGTTTAGGGTTAGGGTTAGGGATGGGTTAGGGTTAGGGTTATGGATAGGGTTAGGGTTTATGGTTTAGGGTTAGGGTTAGGGATGAAATGGACAAAAATCATCCAAAACAAACTTTTTATTAGTCTCGACTGTTTGAGTGGTGAGCAGTGAGTCTTTCCTCCGTAGGACAGTTGCTTAGAGTTGTAACTATACGCAGGAGGAAGCTGCCATCTTTGGGTTAGGGTTAGGGTTAGGGTTAGGGTGAGGGTTATGGATAGGGTTAGGGTTTATGGGTTAGGGTTAGGGATGAATTGGACAAAAATCATCCAAAACAAACTTTTTATTAGTGTCGACTGTTTGAGTGGTGAGCAGTGAGTCTTTCCTCCGTAGGACAGTTGCTTAGAGTTGTAACTATACGCACGAGGAAGCTGCCATCTTTGGGTTAGGGTTAGGGTTAGGCTTACGGTTATGGATAGGGTTAGGGTTAGGGATGAATTGGACAAAAATCATCCAAAACAAACTTTTTATTAGTGTCGACTGTTTGAGTGGTGAGCAGTGAGTCTTTCCTCCGTAGGACAGTTGCTTAGAGTTGTAACTATACGCAGGAGGAAGCTGACATCTTTGGGTTAGGGTTAGGGTTAGGGTTATGGATAGGGTTAGGGTTTATGGTTTAGGGTTAGGGTTAGGGATGGGTTAGGGTCAGGGTTAGGGTTAGGGTTATGGATAGGGTTAGGGTTTATGGTTTAGGGTTAGGGTTAGGGATGAAATGGACAAAAATCATCCAAAACAAACTTTTTATTAGTCTCGACTGTTTGAGTGGTGAGCAGTGAGTCTTTCCTCCGTAGGACAGTTGCTTAGAGTTGTAACTATACGCAGGAGGAAGCTGCCATCTTTGGGTTAGGGTTAGGGTTAGGGTTTATGGTTTAGGGTTAGGGTTAGGGATGGGTTAGGGTTAGGGTTAGGGTTTATGGTTTAGGGTTAGGGTTAGGGATGAAATGGACAAAAATCATCCAAAACAAACTTTTTATTAGTCTCGACTGTTTGAGTGGTGAGCAGTGAGTCTTTCCTCCGTAGGACAGTTGCTTAGAGTTGTAACTATACGCAGGAGGAAGCTGCCATCTTTGGGTTAGGGTTAGGGTTAGGGTTATGGATAGGGTTAGGGTTTATGGTTTAGGGTTAGGGTTAGGGATGGGTTAGGGTTAGGGTTAGGGTTAGGGTTTATGGTTTAGGGTTAGGGTTAGAGATGAAATGGACAAAAATCATCCAAAACAAACTTTTTATTAGTCTCGACTGTTTGAGTGGTGAGCAGTGAGTCTTTCCTCCGTAGGACAGTTGCTTAGAGTTGTAACTATAAGCAGGAGGAAGCTGCCATCTTTGGGTTAAGGTTAGGGTTAGGGTTATGGATAGGGTTAGGATTTATGGTTTAGGGTTAGGGTTAGGGATGGGTTAGGGTTAGGGTTAGGGTTATGGATAGGGTTAGGGTTTATGGTTTAGGGTTAGGGTTAGGGATGAAATGGACAAAAATCATCCAAAACAAACTTTTTATTAGTCTCGACTGTTTGAGTGGTGAGCAGTGAGTCTTTCCTCCGTAGGACAGTTGCTTAGAGTTGTAACTATACGCAGGAGGAAGCTGCCATCTTTGGGTTAGGGTTAGGGTTTGGGTTAGGGTGAGGGTTATGGATAGGGTTAGGGTTTATGGGTTAGGGTTAGGGATGAATTGGACAAAAATCATCCAAAACAAACTTTTTATTAGTGTCGACTGTTTGAGTGGTGAGCAGTGAGTCTTTCCTCCGTAGGACAGTTGCTTAGAGTTGTAACTATACGCACGAGGAAGCTGCCATCTTTGGGTTAGGGTTAGGGTTAGGCTTACGGTTATGGATAGGGTTAGGGTTAGGGATGAATTGGACAAAAATCATCCAAAACAAACTTTTTATTAGTGTCGACTGTTTGAGTGGTGAGCAGTGAGTCTTTCCTCCGTAGGACAGTTGCTTAGAGTTGTAACTATACGCAGGAGGAAGCTGCCATCTTTGGGTTAGGGTTAGGGTTAGGGTTATGGATAGGGTTAGGGTTTATGGGTTAGGGTTAGGGTTAGGGATGAATTGGACAAAAATCATCCAAAACAAACTTTTTATTAGTGTCGACTGTTTGAGTGGTGAGCAGTGAGTCTTTCCTCCGTAGGACAGTTGCTTAGAGTTGTAACTATAGGCAGGAGGAAGCTGCCATCTTTGGGTTAGGGTTAGGGTTAGGGTTATTGATAGGGTTAGGGTTTATGGTTTAGGGTTAGGGTTAGGGATGGGTTAGGGTTAGGGTTATGGATAGGGTTAGGGTTTATGGTTTAGGGTTAGGGTTAGGGATGAAATGGACAAAAATCATCCAAAACAAACTTTTTATTAGTCTCGACTGTTTGAGTGGTGAGCAGTGAGTCTTTCCTCCGTAGGACAGTTGCTTAGAGTTGTAACTATACGCAGGAGGAAGCTGCCATCTTTGGGTTAGGGTTAGGGTTAGGGTTATGGATAGGGTTAGGGTTTATGGTTTAGGGTTAGGGTTAGGGATGGGTTAGGGTTAGGGTTAGGGTTAGGGTTTATGGTTTAGGGTTAGGGTTAGGGATGAAATGGACAAAAATCATCCAAAACAAACTTTTTATTAGTCTCGACTGTTTGAGTGGTGAGCAGTGAGTCTTTCCTCCGTAGGACAGTTGCTTAGAGTTGTAACTATACGCAGGAGGAAGCTGCCATCTTTGGGTTAGGGTTAGGGTTAGGGTTATGGATAGGGTTAGGGTTTATGGTTTAGGGTTAGGGTTAGGGATGGGTTAGGGTTAGGGTTAGGGTTAGGGTTTATGGTTTAGGGTTAGGGTTAGGGATGAAATGGACAAAAATCATCCAAAACAAGCTTTTTATTAGTCTCGACTGTTTGAGTGGTGAGCAGTGAGTCTTTCCTCCGTAGGACAGTTGCTTAGAGTTGTAACTATACGCAGGAGGAAGCTGCCATCTTTGGGTTAGGGTTAGGGTTAGGGTTATGGATAGGGTTAGGGTTTATGGTTTAGGGTTAGGGTTAGGGATGGGTTAGGGTTAGGGTTAGGGTTATGGATAGGGTTAGGGTTTATGGTTTAGGGTTAGGGTTAGGGATGGGTTAGGGTTAGGGTTAGGGTTTATGGTTTAGGGTTAGGGTTAGGGATGAAATGGACAAAAATCATCCAAAACAAACTTTTTATTAGTCTCGACTGTTTGAGTGGTGAGCAGTGAGTCTTTCCTCCGTAGGACAGTTGCTTAGAGATGTAACTATACGCAGGAGGAAGCTGCCATCTTTGGGTTTGGGTTAGGGTTAGGGTTATGGATAGGGTTAGGGTTTATGGGTTAGGGTTAGGGATGAATTGGAAAAAAATCATCCAAAACAAACTTTTTATTAGTGTCGACTGTTTGAGTGGTGAGCAGTGAGTCTTTCCTCTGTAGGACAGTTGCTTAGAGTTGTAACTATACGCAGGAGGAAGCTGCCATCTTTGGGTTAGGGTTAGGGTTAGGGTTATGGATAGGGTTAGGGTTTATGGTTTAGGGTTAGGGTTAGGGATGAAATGGACAAAAATCATCCAAAACAAACTTTTTATTAGTCTCGACTGTTTGAGTGGTGAGCAGTGAGTCTTTCCTCCGTAGGACAGTTGCTTAGAGTTGTAACTATACGCAGGAGGAAGCTGCCATCTTTGGGTTAGGGTTAGGGTTAGGGTTATGGATAGGGTTAGGGTTTATGGTTTAGGGTTAGGGTTAGGGATGGGTTAGGGTTAGGGTTAGGGTTTATGGTTTAGGGTTAGGGTTAGGGATGAAATGGACAAAAATCATCCAAAACAAACTTTTTATTAGTCTCGACTGTTTGAGTGGTGAGCAGTGAGTCTTTCCTCCGTAGGACAGTTGCTTAGAGTTGTATCTATACGCAGGAGGAAGCTGCCATCTTTGGGTTAGGGTTAGGGTTAGGGTTATGGATAGGGTTAGGGTTTATGGTTTAGGGTTAGGGTTAGGGATGGGTTAGGGTTAGGGTTAGGGTTATGGATAGGGTTAGGGTTTATGGGTTAGGGTTAGGGATGAATTGGAAAAAAATCATCCAAAACAAACTTTTTATTAGTGTCGACTGTTTGAGTGGTGAGCAGTGAGTCTTTCCTCTGTAGGACAGTTGCTTAGAGTTGTAACTATACGCAGGAGGAAGCTGCCATCTTTGGGTTAGGGTTAGGGTTTATGGTTTAGGGTTAGGGTTAGGGATGGGTTAGGGTTAGGGTTAGGGCTATGGATAGGGTTAGGGTTTATGGTTTAGGGTTAGGGTTAGGGATGAAATGGACAAAAATCATCCAAAACAAACTTTTTATTAGTGTCGACTGTTTGAGTGGTGAGCAGTGAGTCTTTCCTCCGTAGGACAGTTGCTTAGAGTTGTAACTATACGCAGGAGGAAGCTGCCATCTTTGGGTTAGGGTTAGGGTTAGGCTTAGGGTTTTGGATAGGGTTAGGGTTAGGGATGAATTGGAAAAAAATCATCCAAAACAAACTTTTTATTAGTGTCGACTGTTTGAGTGGTGAGCAGTGATTCTGTCCTCCGTAGGACAGTTGCTTAGAGTTGTAACTATACGCAGGAGGAAGCTGCCATCTTTGGGTTAGGGTTAGGGTTAGGGTTAGGGTTATGGATAGGGTTAGGGTTTATGGGTTAGGGTTAGGGATGAATTGGACAATATTCATCCAAAACAAACTTTTTATTAGTGTCGACTGTTTGAGTGGTGAGCAGTAAGTCTTTCCTCCGTAGGACAGTTGCTTAGAGTTGTAACTATACGCAGGAGGAAGCTGCCATCTTTGGGTTAGGGTTAGGGTTATGGATAGGGTTAGGGTTTATGGGTTAGGTTTAGGGTTAGGGATGAAATGGACAAAAATCATCCAAAACAAACTTTTTATTAGTCTCGACTGTTTGAGTGGTGAGCAGTGAGTCTTTCCTCCGTAGGACAGTTGCTTAGAGTTGTAACTATACGCAGGAGGAAGCTGCCATCCTTGGGTTAGGGTTAGGGTTAGGGTTATGGATAGGGTTAGGGTTTATGGTTTAGGGTTAGGGTTAGGGATGGGTTAGGGTTAGGGTTAGGGTTATGGATAGGGTTAGGGTTTATGGTTTAGGGTTAGGGTTAGGGATGAAATGGACAAAAATCATCCAAAACAAACTTTTTATTAGTGTCGACTGTTTGAGTGGTGAGCAGTGAGTCTTTCCTCCGTAGGACAGTTGCTTAGAGTTGTAACTATACGCAGGAGGAAGCTGCCATCTTTGGGTTAGGGTTAGGGTTAGGGTTATGGATAGGGTTAGGGTTTATGGTTTAGGGTTAGGGTTAGGGATGGGTTAGGGTTAGGGTTATGGATAGGGTTAGGGTTTATGGTTTAGGGTTAGGGTTAGGGATGAAATGGACAAAAATCATCCAAAACAAACTTTTTATTAGTCTCGACTGTTTGAGTGGTGAGCAGTGAGTCTTTCCTCCGTAGGACAGTTGCTTAGAGTTGTAACTATACGCAGGAGGAAGCTGCCATCTTTGGGTTAGGGTTAGGGTTAGGGTTATGGATAGGGTTAGGGTTTATGGTTTAGGGTTAGGGTTAGGGATGGGTTAGGGTTAGGGTTAGGGTTAGGGTTTATGGTTTAGGGTTAGGGTTAGGGATGAAATGGACAAAAATCATCCAAAACAAACTTTTTATTAGTCTCGACTGTTTGAGTGGTGAGCAGTGAGTCTTTCCTCCGTAGGACAGTTGCTTAGAGTTGTAACTATACGCAGGAGGAAGCTGCCATCTTTGGGTTAGGGTTAGGGTTAGGGTTATGGATAGGGTTAGGGTTTATGGTTTAGGGTTAGGGTTAGGGATGGGTTAGGGTTAGGGTTAGGGTTATGGATAGGGTTAGGGTTTATGGTTTAGGGTTAGGGTTAGGGATGGGTTAGGGTTAGGGTTAGGGTTTATGGTTTAGGGTTAGGGTTAGGGATGAAATGGACAAAAATCATCCAAAACAAACTTTTTATTAGTCTCGACTGTTTGAGTGGTGAGCAGTGAGTCTTTCCTCCGTAGGACAGTTGCTTAGAGTTGTAACTATACGCAGGAGGAAGCTGCCATCTTTGGGTTAGGGTTAGGGTTAGGGTTATGGATAGGGTTAGGGTTTATGGTTTAGGGTTAGGGTTAGGGATGGGTTAGGGTTAGGGTTATGGATAGGGTTAGGGTTTATGGTTTAGGGTTAGGGTTAGGGATGAAATGGACAAAAATCATCCAAAACAAACTTTTTATTAGTCTCGACTGTTTGAGTGGTGAGCAGTGAGTCTTTCCTCCGTAGGACAGTTGCTTAGAGTTGTAACTATACGCAGGAGGAAGCTGCCATCTTTGGGTTAGGGTTAGGGTTAGGGTTATGGATAGGGTTAGGGTTTATGGTTTAGGGTTAGGGTTAGGGATGGGTTAGGGTTAGGGTTAGGGTTAGGGTTTATGGTTTAGGGTTAGGGTTAGGGATGAAATGGACAAAAATCATCCAAAACAAACTTTTTATTAGTCTCGACTGTTTGAGTGGTGAGCAGTGAGTCTTTCCTCCGTAGGACAGTTGCTTAGAGTTGTAACTATATGCAGGAGGAAGCTGCCATCTTTGGGTTAGGGTTAGGGTTAGGGTTATGGATAGGGTTAGGGTTTATGGTTTAGGGTTAGGGTTAGGGATGGGTTAGGGTTAGGGTTAGGGTTATGGATAGGGTTAGGGTTTATGGTTTAGGGTTAGGGTTAGGGATGGGTTAGGGTTAGGGTTAGGGTTTATGGTTTAGGGTTAGGGTTAGGGATGAAATGGACAAAAATCATCCAAAACAAACTTTTTATCAGTCTCGACTGTTTGAGTGGTGAGCAGTGAGTCTTTCCTCCGTAGGACAGTTGCTTAGAGATGTAACTATACGCAGGAGGAAGCTGCCATCTTTGGGTTTGGGTTAGGGTTAGGGTTATGGATCGGGTTAGGGTTTATGGGTTAGGGTTAGGGATGAATTGGAAAAAAATCATCCAAAACAAACTTTTTATTAGTGTCGACTGTTTGAGTGGTGAGCAGTGAGTCTTTCTTCTGTAGGACAGTTGCTTAGAGTTGTAACTATACGCAGGAGGAAGCTGCCATCTTTGGGTTAGGGTTAGGGTTAGGGTTATTGATAGGGTTAGGGTTTATGGTTTAGGGTTAGGGTTAGGGATGAAATGGACAAAAATCATCCAAAACAAACTTTTTATTAGTCTCGACTGTTTGAGTGGTGAGCAGTGAGACTTTCCTCCGTAGGACAGTTGCTTAGAGTTGTAACTATACGCAGGAGGAAGCTGCCATCTTTGGGTTAGGGTTAGGGTTAGGGTTATGGATAGGGTTAGGGTTTATGGTTTAGGGTTAGGGTTAGGGATGGGTTAGGGTTAGGGTTAGGGTTAGGGTTTATGGTTTAGGGTTAGGGTTAGGGATGAAATGGACAAAAATCATCCAAAACAAACTTTTTATTAGTCTCGACTGTTTGAGTGGTGAGCAGTGAGTCTTTCCTCCGTAGGACAGTTGCTTAGAGTTGTAACTATACGCAGGAGGAAGCTGCCATCTTTGGGTTAGGGTTAGGGTTAGGGTTATGGATAGGGTTAGGGTTTATGGTTTAGGGTTAGGGTTAGGGATGGGTTAGGGTTAGGGTTAGGGTTATGGATAGGGTTAGGGTTTATGGTTTAGGGTTAGGGTTAGGGATGGGTTAGGGTTAGGGTTAGGGTTTATGGTTTAGGGTTAGGGTTAGGGATGAAATGGACAAAAATCATCCAAAACAAACTTTTTATTAGTCTCGACTGTTTGAGTGGTGAGCAGTGAGTCTTTCCTCCGTAGGACAGTTGCTTAGAGATGTAACTATACGCAGGAGGAAGCTGCCATCTTTGGGTTTGGGTTAGGGTTAGGGTTATGGATAGGGTTAGGGTTTATGGGTTAGGGTTAGGGATGAATTGGAAAAAAATCATCCAAAACAAACTTTTTATTAGTGTCGACTGTTTGAGTGGTGAGCAGTGAGTCTTTCCTCTGTAGGACAGTTGCTTAGAGTTGTAACTATACGCAGGAGGAAGCTGCCATCTTTGGGTTAGGGTTAGGGTTAGGGTTATGGATAGGGTTAGGGTTTATGGTTTAGGGTTAGGGTTAGGGATGAAATGGACAAAAATCATCCAAAACAAACTTTTTATTAGTCTCGACTGTTTGAGTGGTGAGCAGTGAGTCTTTCCTCCGTAGGACAGTTGCTTAGAGTTGTAACTATACGCAGGAGGAAGCTGCCATCTTTGGGTTAGGGTTAGGGTTAGGGTTATGGATAGGGTTAGGGTTTATGGTTTAGGGTTAGGGTTAGGGATGGGTTAGGGTTAGGGTTAGGGTTAGGGTTTATGGTTTAGGGTTAGGGTTAGGGATGAAATGGACAAAAATCATCCAAAACAAACTTTTTATTAGTCTCGACTGTTTGAGTGGTGAGCAGTGAGTCTTTCCTCCGTAGGACAGTTGCTTAGAGTTGTAACTATACGCAGGAGGAAGCTGCCATCTTTGGGTTAGGGTTAGGGTTAGGGTTATGGATAGGGTTAGGGTTTATGGTTTAGGGTTAGGGTTAGGGATGGGTTAGGGTTAGGGTTAGGGTTATGGATAGGGTTAGGGTTTATGGGTTAGGGTTAGGGATGAATTGGAAAAAAATCATCCAAAACAAACTTTTTATTAGTGTCGACTGTTTGAGTGGTGAGCAGTGAGTCTTTCCTCTGTAGGACAGTTGCTTAGAGTTGTAACTATACGCAGGAGGAAGCTGCCATCTTTGGGTTAGGGTTAGGGTTTATGGTTTAGGGTTAGGGTTAGGGATGGGTTAGGGTTAGGGTTAGGGCTATGGATAGGGTTAGGGTTTATGGTTTAGGGTTAGGGTTAGGGATGAAATGGACAAAAATCATCCAAAACAAACTTTTTATTAGTGTCGACTGTTTGAGTGGTGAGCAGTGAGTCTTTCCTCCGTAGGACAGTTGCTTAGAGTTGTAACTATACGCAGGAGGAAGCTGCCATCTTTGGGTTAGGGTTAGGGTTAGGCTTAGGGTTTTGGATAGGGTTAGGGTTAGGGATGAATTGGAAAAAAATCATCCAAAACAAACTTTTTATTAGTGTCGACTGTTTGAGTGGTGAGCAGTGATTCTGTCCTCCGTAGGACAGTTGCTTAGAGTTGTAACTATACGCAGGAGGAAGCTGCCATCTTTGGGTTAGGGTTAGGGTTAGGGTTAGGGTTATGGATAGGGTTAGGGTTTATGGGTTAGGGTTAGGGATGAATTGGACAATATTCATCCAAAACAAACTTTTTATTAGTGTCGACTGTTTGAGTGGTGAGCAGTAAGTCTTTCCTCCGTAGGACAGTTGCTTAGAGTTGTAACTATACGCAGGAGGAAGCTGCCATCTTTGGGTTAGGGTTAGGGTTATGGATAGGGTTAGGGTTTATGGGTTAGGTTTAGGGTTAGGGATGAAATGGACAAAAATCATCCAAAACAAACTTTTTATTAGTCTCGACTGTTTGAGTGGTGAGCAGTGAGTCTTTCCTCCGTAGGAGAGTTGCTTAGAGTTGTAACTATACGCAGGAGGAAGCTGCCATCCTTGGGTTAGGGTTAGGGTTAGGGTTATGGATAGGGTTAGGGTTTATGGTTTAGGGTTAGGGTTAGGGATGGGTTAGGGTTAGGGTTAGGGTTATGGATAGGGTTAGGGTTTATGGTTTAGGGTTAGGGTTAGGGATGAAATGGACAAAAATCATCCAAAACAAACTTTTTATTAGTGTCGACTGTTTGAGTGGTGAGCAGTGAGTCTTTCCTCCGTAGGACAGTTGCTTAGAGTTGTAACTATACGCAGGAGGAAGCTGCCATCTTTGGGTTAGGGTTAGGGTTAGGGTTATGGATAGGGTTAGGGTTTATGGTTTAGGGTTAGGGTTAGGGATGGGTTAGGGTTAGGGTTAGGGTTAGGGTTTATGGTTTAGGGTTAGGGTTAGGGATGAAATGGACAAAAATCATCCAAAACAAACTTTTTATTAGTCTCGACTGTTTGAGTGGTGAGCAGTGAGTCTTTCCTCCGTAGGACAGTTGCTTAGAGTTGTAACTATACGCAGGAGGAAGCTGCCATCTTTGGGTTAGGGTTAGGGTTAGGGTTATGGATAGGGTTAGGGTTTATGGTTTAGGGTTAGGGTTAGGGATGGGTTAGGGTTAGGGTTAGGGTTAGGGTTTATGGTTTAGGGTTAGGGTTAGGGATGAAATGGACAAAAATCATCCAAAACAAGCTTTTTATTAGTCTCGACTGTTTGAGTGGTGAGCAGTGAGTCTTTCCTCCGTAGGACAGTTGCTTAGAGTTGTAACTATACGCAGGAGGAAGCTGCCATCTTTGGGTTAGGGTTAGGGTTAGGGTTATGGATAGGGTTAGGGTTTATGGTTTAGGGTTAGGGTTAGGGATGGGTTAGGGTTAGGGTTAGGGTTATGGATAGGGTTAGGGTTTATGGTTTAGGGTTAGGGTTAGGGATGGGTTAGGGTTAGGGTTAGGGTTAGGGTTTATGGTTTAGGGTTAGGGTTAGGGATGAAATGGACAAAAATCATCCAAAACAAACTTTTTATTAGTCTCGACTGTTTGAGTGGTGATCAGTGAGTCTTTCCTCCGTAGGACAGTTGCTTAGAGATGTAACTATACGCAGGAGGAAGCTGCCATCTTTGGGTTTGGGTTAGGGTTAGGGTTATGGATAGGGTTAGGGTTTATGGGTTAGGGTTAGGGATGAATTGGAAAAAAATCATCCAAAACAAACTTTTTATTAGTGTCGACTGTTTGAGTGGTGAGCAGTGAGTCTTTCCTCTGTAGGACAGTTGCTTAGAGTTGTAACTATACGCAGGAGGAAGCTGCCATCTTTGGGTTAGGGTTAGGGTTAGGGTTATGGATAGGGTTAGGGTTTATGGTTTAGGGTTAGGGTTAGGGAGGAAATGGACAAAAATCATCCAAAAAAAACTTTTTATTAGTCTCGACTGTTTGAGTGGTGAGCAGTGAGTCTTTCCTCCGTAGGACAGTTGCTTAGAGTTGTAACTATACGCAGGAGGAAGCTGCCATCTTTGGGTTAGGGTTAGGGTTAGGGTTATGTATAGGGTTAGGGTTTATGGTTTAGGGTTAGGGTTAGGGATGGGTTAGGGTTAGGGTTAGGGTTAGGGTTTATGGTTTAGGGTTAGGGTTAGGGATGAAATGGACAAAAATCATCCAAAACAAACTTTTTATTAGTCTCGACTGTTTGAGTGGTGAGCAGTGAGTCTTTCCTCCGTAGGACAGTTGCTTAGAGTTGTAACTATACGCAGGAGGAAGCTGCCATCTTTGGGTTAGGGTTAGGGTTAGGGTTATGGATAGGGTTAGGGTTTATGGTTTAGGGTTAGGGTTAGGGATGGGTTAGGGTTAGGGTTAGGGTTATGGATAGGGTTAGGTTTTATGGGTTAGGGTTAGGGATGAATTGGAAAAAAATCATCCAAAACAAACTTTTTATTAGTGTCGACTGTTTGAGTGGTGAGCAGTGAGTCTTTCCTCTGTAGGACAGTTGCTTAGAGTTGTAACTATACGCAGGAGGAAGCTGCCATCTTTGGGTTAGGGTTAGGGTTTATGGTTTAGGGTTAGGGTTAGGGATGGGTTAGGGTTAGGGTTAGGGCTATGGATAGGGTTAGGGTTTATGGTTTAGGGTTAGGGTTAGGGATGAAATGGACAAAAATCATCCAAAACAAACTTTTTATTAGTGTCGACTGTTTGAGTGGTGAGCAGTGAGTCTTTCCTCCGTAGGACAGTTGCTTAGAGTTGTAACTATACGCAGGAGGAAGCTGCCATCTTTGGGTTAGGGTTAGGGTTAGGCTTAGGGTTTTGGATAGGGTTAGGGTTAGGGATGAATTGGAAAAAAATCATCCAAAACAAACTTTTTATTAGTGTCGACTGTTTGAGTGGTGAGCAGTGATTCTGTCCTCCGTAGGACAGTTGCTTAGAGTTGTAACTATACGCAGGAGAAAGCTGCCATCTTTGGGTTAGGGTTAGGGTTAGGGTTAGGGTTATGGATAGGGTTAGGGTTTATGGGTTAGGGTTAGGGATGAATTGGACAATATTCATCCAAAACAAACTTTTTATTAGTGTCGACTGTTTGAGTGGTGAGCAGTAAGTCTTTCCTCCGTAGGACAGTTGCTTAGAGTTGTAACTATACGCAGGAGGAAGCTGCCATCTTTGGGTTAGGGTTAGGGTTATGGATAGGGTTAGGGTTTATGGGTTAGGTTTAGGGTTAGGGATGAAATGGACAAAAATCATCCAAAACAAACTTTTTATTAGTCTCGACTGTTTGAGTGGTGAGCAGTGAGTCTTTCCTCCGTAGGACAGTTGCTTAGAGTTGTAACTATACGCAGGAGGAAGCTGCCATCCTTGGGTTAGGGTTAGGGTTAGGGTTATGGATAGGGTTAGGGTTTATGGTTTAGGGTTAGGGTTAGGGATGGGTTAGGGTTAGGGTTAGGGTTATGGATAGGGTTAGGGTTTATGGTTTAGGGTTAGGGTTAGGGATGAAATGGACAAAAATCATCCAAAACAAACTTTTTATTAGTGTCGACTGTTTGAGTGGTGAGCAGTGAGTCTTTACTCCGTAGGACAGTTGCTTAGAGTTGTAACTATACGCAGGAGGAAGCTGCCATCTTTGGGCTAGGGTTAGGGTTATGGATAGGGTTAGGGTTTATGGTTTAGGGTTAGGGTTAGGGATGGGTTAGGGTTAGGGTTAGGGTTATGGATAGGGTTAGGGTTTATGGTTTAGGGTTAGGGTTAGGGATGAAATGGACAAAAATCATCCAAAACAAACTTTTTATTAGTCTCGACTGTTTGAGTGGTGAGCAGTGAGTCTTTCCTCCGTAGGACAGTTGCTTAGAGTTGTAACTATATGCAGGAGGAAGCTGCCATTTTTGGGTTAGGGTTAGGGTTAGGGTTATGGATAGGGTTAGGGTTTATGGTTTAGGGTTAGGGTTAGGGATGAAATGGACAAAAATCATCCAAAACAAACTTTTTATTAGTCTCGACTGTTTGAGTGGTGAGCAGTGAGTCTTTCCTCCGTAGGACAGTTGCTTAGAGTTGTAACTATACGCAGGAGGAAGCTGCCATCTTTGGGTTAGGGTTAGGGTTAGGGTTAGGGTTATGGATAGGGTTAGGGTTTATGGTTTAGGGTGAGGGTTAGGGATGGGTTAGGGTTAGGGTTAGGTTTATGGATAGGGTTAGGGTTTATGGTTTAGGGTTTATGGTTTAGGGTTAGGGTTAGGGATGAAATGGACAAAAATCATCCAAAACAAACTTTTTATTAGTCTCGACTGTTTGAGTGGTGAGCAGTGAGTCTTTCCTCCGTAGGACAGTTGCTTAGAGTTGTAACTATACGCAGGAGGAAGCTGCCATCTTTGGGTTAGGGTTAGGGTTATGGATAGGGTTAGGGTTTATGGTTTAGGGTTAGGGTTAGGGATGGGTTAGGGTTAGGGTTAGGGTTAGGGATGGGTTAGGGTTAGGGTTAGGGTTATGGATAGGGTTAGGGTTTATGGTTTAGGGTTAGGGTTAGGGATGAAATGGACAAAAATCATCCAAAACAAACTTTTTATTAGTCTCGACTGTTTGAGTGGTGAGCAGTGAGTCTTTCCTCCGTAGGACAGTTGCTTAGAGTTGTAACTATACGCAGGAGGAAGCTGCCATCTTTGGGTTAGGGTTAGGGTTAGGGTTAGGGTTATGGATAGGGTTAGGGTTTATGGTTTAGGGTTAGGGTTAGGGATGAAATGGACAAAAATATTCCAAAACAAACTTTTTATTAGTCTCGACTGTTTGAGTGGTGAGCAGTGAGTCTTTCCTCCTTAGGACAGTTGCTTAGAGTTGTAACTATACGCAGGAGGAAGCTG